>NC_068317.1:3635046-3689749 GCF_025860055.1 Xyrauchen texanus | reverse complement strand
AGTCACATCCATGCGACCGGCCTCTTCCCGCGAACACACTGCTGAAGTTTCACCGAGATCAGTTAAAGGTGGGGTATGTGATTTTCTTTTTTGACCATTTTTTCAAAATAACTTGAAATCCTATTCCTAACCCACTTACTGGCTGTAAATCAGAAGCACTGAAATGAAAATTAAGCAATTTAATCATCTGTGGAACGGGCAGGACTCGAAAAACTCCAGCCAATCATTTTCAAGACCATCTATAATCATTGGACAGAAAATGTGTCAATCAAACGGTCGTACCATGCCCCCTCCCCACCACCCTGGCGCTGCAGTGTCCCGTTCAGTGCGCATACTCAAAGCTCGTGGACCCAGTAATAGGAAGCGATTGTATTTATGTATGGAGAATAGAGCTTTTATAGTGCTAGTGGGGTTGTTCCACATTTCTATGAATCCTGTTTTGAATAGAAGACCGCTGTACAGACGCCAGGGCTGGCTATGTTCTTTTTTTTTACAGTTATGAGAAAATCAGCTCTACACCTTTCAAGAGTGGTATGCTGAACCCCTCCTCCTGCTGTGTCAACAATTTGCTCTGAAAAATTGTCTGACAGGTGAATGCACTGTTTGACTAGTGAGTCTAGAACACTGCGCATCTGAGTTTTCGCTCGTGCATGATTGCGCGTCCATGTTTTTCGAATGGGTGGAGTCAGGGCCAGCGTTGGAGGAGAGAAGGTAGGACCTTAGAGTTGTGTATTTTCAAAATCTGCCGGCCGTTTTGCAAATCACATACCCCACCTTTAATGTACGCAGAAGTCATAACACACTTCCTTGCTTTTATGCGCCCTTTATGTGCTTTTTGGGGCTTCAAAGTTCATTTGCAATGTGTTCCACATTCAAACCCAAATATCTGACTTTCTGTTGGTCTGTTTGTTCACTTGAGACATAAGAGGGTGATTGAAAAGCATTTTGAAAGTGACACACTTCCTTCTGCCAGTTGGTGGCGCTATAACTTTGACTCACAGTAGTCACATCCATGTGACACACTGCTGAAGTTTCATCGAGATCAGTTAATATATGCAAAAGTTATAACACACTTCCTTGCTTTTATGCTTCCTTTGTGTGCTTTTTGGAGCTTCAAAGTTCATTTGCAATGTGTTCCACATTCAAACCCAAATATCTGACTTTCTGTTGGTCTGTTTGTTCACTTGAGACATAAGAGGGTGATTGAAAAGCATTTTGAAAGTGACACACTTCCTTCTGCCAGTTGGTGGCGCTATAACTTTGACTCACAGTAGTCACATCCATGTGACACACTGCTGAAGTTTCATCGAGATCAGTTAATATATGCAAAAGTTATAACACACTTCCTTGCTTTTATGCTTCCTTTGTGTGCTTTTGGAGCTTCAAAGTTCATTTGCAATGTGTTCCACATTCAAACCAAAATATCTGACTGTCTGGTGGTCGGAGCTAATGACTGTAAATTAGAAAGTTGTTCGGCTTGACGAGAACAATATACACGCCGAGTTTTGTAACTGTAGATAGAACTAAGTTATAACACACTTCATGTGTCCTTTTTTAGTCATAAATTAATTTCCTCGCCACGGCCAAAACGTTAGAGATATCAAAAATCCGTCGGCAATGTAGTATCCTCAATGTCTTGACTTCATGCTGACCTAGTTTGGTGGCGATTGGATTAATTCTCTAGGAGGAGTATATATAATTCCAGAGCATGTGTTTCCAAACAACCCATAATAGCCGACTTCCTGTTGGGCTGGCGTAAAACTTAGAGCACGAAAGTTGTTCGGCCCGATGAGATATAGAAGTGTACCGAGTTTCATATTATTACATGCAAGCATGTTGATATATGGACAAGTGTTCAGACCCTGTTCAAGGGGGCGCTGTCGAGCCCCCCTGCCACGCCCGGGTACCAGATTCAGCCCGGCCCTGATGGCCGCGGGTTCTGACCTGTGTGCAAAGTTTCAAGAGTTTTTGAGTACGTTAAGGGCCCCAAAAGTCCGGAAACCTTGAAAAACAATATCTTAATGCAAATCTCACCCAACAGAGAAATCCCTCTCCCTCCCCTCCCTCCACTCCCCACACACAGAGAATTGGCAGGGGGCACGTTGTCAGAGAGAGACAGAGAGAGAAAAAACATAGAATGGGAGCGGTCACTCTGTCAGTCAGAGAGAGAAAAATTCCAAGAAATCCACATTCAAACCACAATATCTGACTTTCTGTTGGTCGGAGCTAATGACTGTAAATTAGAAAGTTGTTCGGCTCGACGAGAACAATATACACGCCGAGTTTTGTAACTGTAGATAGAACTAACTAAGTTATAACACACTTCATGTGTCCTTTTTTAGTCCTAAATGAATTTCCTCGCCACGGCCAAACCGTTCGAGATATCAAAAATCCGTCCGGAATGTAGCATCCTCAATGTCTTGACTTCATGCCGACCGAGTTTGGTTGCGATTGGATTCATTCTCTAGGAGGAATATATATAATTCCAGAGCACGTGTTTCCAAACAACCCATAATAGCCGACTTCCTGTTGGGCTGCCGTAAAACTTAGAGCACGAAAGTTGTTCGGCCCGATGAGATCTACAAGTGTACCGAGTTTCATATTATTACATGCAAGCATGTTTGATATACAGACAAGTGTTCGAATCCCATTCCAGGAGGCGCTGTCGAGCCCCCCTGCCACGCCCGGGTACCATCTTCGGACCGGCCCTGATGGCCGCGGGTTCTGACTTGTGTGCAAAGTTTCAAGAGTTTTCGAGCACGTTAAGGGCCCCAAAACCTTGAAAAACAAAAATAAAAGCATTCTCATTCAACAGCCAAATCACCCCCCTCCCCCCAGACACAGAGAGACGTAGGGTCAGTGAGAGAGGCAGAGAGAATTCTCCAAAACATCCACATTCAAACCAAAATATCTGACTTTCTGTTGGTCTGAGCTAATGACTGTAAATTAGAAAGTTGTCCGGCTCGATGAGAACAATAAAATTACTGAGTTTTGTGACTGTGGGTCAAAGTGTAAAGCAACCCCCCCCCCACTTTTGTCAAAAGGTGGCGCTACTGAGCCCCTGCACCACGCCCGTTTGTGAAACTTTGCACATGTCTACTGGCTAATAAATGTGATGTGTCTGTCGAGTTTCATGCAATTTCAAGTATGCTAAGAGTCTCAAAAGCATCAAAAAAGAATATTCGAGTTTGAAGCGTTGCTGCGGCAACTGTATCGAAGATATCAATAATCCTTTCACATGTCTACATCTGCCGTGTGTTTACATTATACACCTAAAGTTTTAAGTAAATCGGGTAAAAATAAGAGGGTGATTTCAAAGCATTGTGAAAGTGACACACTTCCTTCTGCCAGTTGGTGGCGCTATAACTTTGACTCACAATAGTCACATCCATGCGATCGGCCTCTTACAGCGAACACACTGCTGAAGTTTCATCGAGATCAATTAATGTATGCAGAAGTTATAACACACTTCCTGTTTCTCTTTTCGCGCCATCATTTCGTTTTCTCGCCACGGCCAAACCGTTCGACATATCAAAAATCCGCCGGCAATTTTTCATCCTCAATGTCTTGACTTCATGCTGACCGAGTTTACGTGGTGATAGGTGGAATTCTCTAGGAGGAGTATTTCAAATTCCATTGCATGCGTTTTCAAAAAACCCTAAATAGACGATTTCCAGTTGGCCTGAGGTAAAAAGTAAAAGTATGAAGGATATATGAAACGATGAGATCTATATGTGTACCGAGTTTCATATTATTACATGCAAGCGTGTTTGATTTATGGACCAAGTTTTCGGACCCTGTTCCAGAGGCGCTGTCGAGCCCCCTGCCACGCCCGGTACCAGCTTCAGCCCGGCCCTAATGGCCGCGGGTTCTGACTCGCGTGCAAAGTTTCCAGAGTTTTCGAGCACGTTAAGAGCCCCAAAAGTGCCCCAATAGTCGTAAAAAAAATAATAATATTAATCCTAACGAAAACAATAGGGCCTTGCCTTTTCAAGGCTTGGGCCCTAATAATAATAATAATAATAATAATAATAATAATAATAATAATCCTAACGAAAACAATAGGGTCCTACGCACTTTGTGCTTGGGCCCTAATAATCCTAACGAAAACAATAGGGTCCTACGCACTTTGTGCTTGGGCCCTAATAACCACAATTATCATACCAGTAACTTTCCCTGTAATTTCTATCCACAGTATGTTATGCATGGCATACAAGTTCATAATGAAGAACCCTTATGATAACATCAATTTCATTTTTTTTCTTTGAAGCAGAATATTTGTTTGTAAAAGGGGAGGAAAAAGAAAATGAAATATTGGTATACAGATTTTGGTTGATATATCATACTGTACAGTGAAATGTGCTATTGTTATATCCCTACTCACCTGAAGGACGGATAGATCAGGCAAATCTCCAGTCAGGCCTTTGTAGAGTGTGTGCTCCTGCATATCCACAGGTATTTTAATTCAAACATGCAACATATTGTAATAAATCTACAATATTCAGCCTTTACCTTACACCCTCGGTTGTTGCTCTACACTTATTATATTAAATACTTATTTATATAGCTTGCTCACTGTATAATCATGATAGCCTAATACTTATAACACAAGATTGCATCTTAAACGAATGACTGAGTTGAAAACTTGAATAAGAACGCATTTTACACAGAGGGAACCAGCTAGGGAAACTTACCTGCCTACAATAACTGTTTTCATTTGAGTTACATTAATCATGAATAACCTTAGCCCAGTCCCCAGGAACATCGGGCTATTAAAGTAACAAGCCTATAACTGCGGTCTTATTAATTCTAGCTTCACCATACACTCAACTGTGAGGTTTATCTGATTTTCTCATGGACCTGTAACACAATGCCCTGACAGTGACTTCACCGGTGTCCTGATCTTTATTAGAAACTGAGAGGAGACCAAGTTAATATAATTGATATCACAATTATCACAAAAATTAACAAACAGTCTGCTTTAAAACTAAGAAAAAACAAGCTTCTATACTAACGTTACATTAAAAATGAACACGTGGCTGAACTAGCTTAGCCGCTATCTGCCGGCACACCACATTAGATTAAAATACTTACCCTTGTAGTTGTGCAGATAACTTCGATATGTAGAGTTTAAAGCCCTTGTCCCTCTTGCTTGTCGGAGCAGGGGACCAGGCATCAACAATGCGATGAACATCGCTGACGCGTATTTTCGGAAGATTCTGGAGACGTCGAGTAAAAACAGACATTTTGGGCGACGCGCAAGTAAACCGGAAACAGATTTGGCGACAGCGGAACTTCACTGTTCAGTCTTTGTCATGTGTTTTAGCAATACATTTTTAACATTTATAATGTGTTTAGATTTTTTGTATTACCTTTACAGGGACTTTAACACTTTCTTAAACATTTGTACAGGTCAAATTGCAAAACCTGTAAAAGGTAAAATAACAAAAAAAATCGAGGTTGGAAAAAATGTAGACATAAATGAAAGTTCTGCGCAACTGTGAAACCAGAGGATAATTTCGCTTTTTCATTGAGTTTATCCTTCACGTCAAAACAGGGATTTTCATGTTTATGATAGATATCACCATGGTTGCAAATTAATAAAAAATAATTAAAGTATAGGCTACCCGATATTTTGGCCATGTTGCAGATGTCTTTCACTGTTCACTGATACAGGCATTGGTGAAAAGTCTAACTTCATCAATTTATTCTGCTAAATTGTTCATACCCTGTATTAAATATCTATTTTAAAACCTAATCAGAATCAGAAAGATATTTATTGCCAAGTAAGTTTTACAAAAAGGAATTATTTTTGGTTTATTGGTGCCTGTCTCAATGTGCATCAATCAAATAAATGTAAACAATTTTCACCTGTGTATAAATAATTCAATATATTTTACATATATTACTGTATAATCGCTTCAGAGTTTCAAAGTCAAGAATCTGTTATAAACCCTAATGGCTTTGGAGCAAAAAATAATAATAGCCAACATGGCTGGTCGATTTTGAGAGTCTAAGCTGTCGTCCGTATTTCAAAGCGGCTTGCCGCCGGCCGGCCGCGGTCGATTGCCGCGAGGCAACCGCCAGAGAAAATGAAGCGGGCGGCCCGCCGTCTGAACGCACCTATAGCCGACAGCTTGGGGACGGCGGCAAAACGAAGCCGTGCGGACATTTTTGCTATCTGGGAAATGGGCGTGACGAATTCGGCGGCAAACGCTTCATCCCCGCCAGTGAGACGCACCTATAGCCGACAGCTTGGGGACGGCGGCAAAACGAAGCCGTGCGGACATTTTTTGCTATCTGGGTAGTTCACCCAGTTCGTGTACCCCTGATGTTTTCGTGTTTTGGTTTCAGTTTTCCCATCGTGGATGTTTCCTTTGTTCCTGTCTGTCTTGTTTTCACTTTTGATTAATAAAACCCGCATTTAGATCCCCACTCCTCATCTGCCTCCTCCCGCTAACGTTACAATCGTTTAGGTGCGTAACCGCAATAGCACTCAAACATTAGTGCCTGTCAATCAAACAGCACACCTCGACAGATGTCAGGAACTAAAAAAATCAATATTTTATATTTTCAATAATCCTTTCACATGTCTACATCTGCCGTGTGTTTACATTATACACCTAAAGTTTTAAGTAAATCGGGTAAAAATAAGAGGGTGATTTCAAAGCATTGTGAAAGTGACACACTTCCTTCTGCCAGTTGGTGGCGCTATAACTTTGACTCACAATAGTCACATCCATGCGATCGGCCTCTTACAGCGAACACACTGCTGAAGTTTTATCGAGATCAATTAATGTATGCAGAAGTTATAACACACTACCTGTTTCTCTTTTCGCGCCATCATTTCGTTTTCTCGCCACGGCCAAACCGTTCGACATATCAAAAATCCGCCGGCAATTTTTCATCCTCAATGTCTTGACTTCATGCTGACCGAGTTTCGTGGTGATAGGTGGAATTCTCTAGGAGGAGTATTTCAAATTCCATTGCATGCGTTTTCCAAAAAACCCTAAATAGACGATTTCCAGTTGGCCTGAGGTAAAAAGTAAAAGTATGAAGGATATATGAAACGATGAGATCTATATGTGTACCGAGTTTCATATTATTACATGCAAGCGTGTTTGATTTATGGACCAAGTTTTCGCGGACATTTTTTGCTATCTGGGAAATGGGCGTGACGAATTCGGCGGCAAACGCTTCATCCCCGCCAGTGAGACGCACCTATAGCCGACAGCTTGGGGACAGCGGCAAAACGAAGCCGTGCGGACATTTTTTGCTATCTGGGTAGTTCACCCAGTTCGTGTACCCCTGATGTTTTCGTGTTTTGGTTTCAGTTTTCCCATCGTGGATGTTTCCTTTGTTCCTGTCTGTCTTGTTTTCACTTTTGATTAATAAAACCCGCATTTAGATCCCCACTCCTCATCTGCCTCCTCCCGCTAACGTTACAATCGTTTAGGTGCGTAACCGCAATAGCACTCAAACATTAGTGCCTGTCAATCAAACAGCACACCTCGACAGATGTCAGGAACTAAAAAAATCAATATTTTATATTTTATCTAGATCAATCAACCAGTGGTGCAACTCTTGCTATTGTGATCATGTAATGAACAGCCCTGTTCTAGATGTAGATCATAGGCTAAGTATGGAAAATTACTCAAAAGTTTATCATCGATATCAAGGACATCTCTCTCTTTTTTCAGATAAACCTTGAGATAGCGATTAAAAATATATTGGCAAAAAGGTAATTGAGAATGAAAGGATGAAAAATATGTATGTATTTATTTATTTATTTATTTATTTGGCACGTTAGGCCAGCAGAGAAGGCTTTGCTGGACCTGAGAATTCGCTCTGCCAGAATAGACTTAATAGATTTAGTATAGACAAGCATTCCAAGTTTTTCTTCACTTTCCATCAGTGAATAATACATGGAACAACATGAGGGTTGAGAAATGTTGACAGAATATACAATTATGGCTGAGCTATCACTTTAAAGAGATAGTTTACCCAAAAATGAAAATTCATTCATCATTTACTCACCCTCATGCCATCCCAGATGAGTATGACTTCCTTTCTATAAACTATTCCTTTAAGGGCTCTTGTCAGATCTGGATGAATTTTTCAATAATGTAATTATTACAGTGAAAATGTGAAAAAGTCCCACAAGGACATTATATATAATGCTGAAATATAATGCCTTCATTCGCTATTTCATAGTTTTTAAAGTCCTGTGTGGATTCTTATTTCAGTGTAGTTACAGTTTTCATTGTCATAAGTATTTATATTGTTAGTTCTGTACACCAGTACCACCGCTCCCTAAATGCTGAGAATGCAGCCTATGTAGGGCACCAACTCCGGTCGTGGATCACTCACTGTGTCTGAAACCGCCCCCTATCCACAATATGGTGCACTATTTCGAGTTTTCGCTATTTTGTAGGAGTGTCTTAATTCTGAGTGAGCCACTCGTTCCCTATTTTTGTTCACTCTTTTTTGTACATTTGAAGTACACTCTGATGGTTCATTTCCCACAATCCACCGTGGGGAAGGCGTACGAGCTGGGAGTTTACTGCTTCCTTCATTCCTGCAATGTAAAATAATATAATAACATATAGAGATACAAAATATACAGATAAACTTTAAAATGTACTCTTTATTTGATCAAATGTGTTTACTATGTTTTTATATTATTTAATAAGTAAAATATAGTTCTGTAGTTTTTGGCTGTAAAAAGTACTGGCGCACTGTATCACATCATATACTGTAGTACATGGCACACATTTTTGCAATCCTCCAGATTGCCTAAAGTGGGAGTAAGACACAACATATCACTGTTACAGAGTGCAGACTGCCTATACTGCATGAAAAGCTGTTTCCGTGTGTTAAATATTTATGTAGTAATATTGTGTATGTGGTGTGTATAAGGCTTTGATTACACTATTTCCAAAGTACTCTAAGCTGCATTAAAAAACAAATTAAATTCCCATCTTATAGTTATATGTAGGCCTGCAAAATTTCACAGAAAACACTGCATCACAATGCATGTGATAACTCTACGACAGCACAGCACTGACAGCATTTGGAGAATGCAAGAACCAGAAAAGGAGAGAAAGAGGTTCTGAGACAGAAACATGCTTAGTTTTTGAACGCTATGGTTATGCATATACAAATCAATAATGTTTCCTACTTGATTGTGTTTTTTTGATGCTGGACATTTGAGTGACATGTTAATGTGTGTGTTTATCAGGGAGACAGCGGAACGGACTGGAGCCGATGGATACCATCTTTGTCAAGCAGGTGAAGGACGGAGGCCCTGCACATGGAGCTGGACTCTGCACAGGTACTGTTTATGGCTATACACACATGTTCTTATAAACAAAAACAGCAAGATGGAACACAATGCAATAAAAGACAGTGGTTTCAATACATGTCTACTGTAACGCCAAGTTATTGCTATTTTTCCATGATTAAGATACTATTTAATTACACTTTAACACATTGAAGCATGCAAATATTGCAGTTACTACTACTACTGTAAAAATGAATTATGCTTGAGATGCTTGGCCCATTGTTTTAAAACTGACGTTGATACGCAATTTGTACTATTTTTAGCTATGCTCATGATGTGAGATGCTGAAAAACCAATGAAACAAAATGAAATGTCCATCAGACAAAAAATGAAAGTTAACAAATGAATAAAAATAGCGCAGACAGAATGCAATAACGCATCAAAGTTGAAGTGTTTAATTTCTGCTCCACTAGCATCACCTAGTCTCACGCAGCCAGACCTTCCACTAAAACAGCAAGGTCTGGACCGTATAGCGGCTTATATTGCCCAAGAACTGCCAAATTAGACCGCTCTGCGTGTGGATCTCCATATTATTCTCTGCAAAGTGCCAGAAACAAAATTCTGAATAACTTTTAAAAAGATCTGGTGTCACTAACCTGACATACCTGGGCAATCTGGTGATTATTTTGTTCTTAAAAGCGTGGAGATCCTTGTGAACACAACTTTGTTTCCACAGATTTTTAAAAAGTCCCGTGTGCATCTGCTTGCGGAAGTTCCATCAAACCAGCCAATCAGATTAGCACTGATTAACTTCAGAAAGCGTTTTCCAGTTTTGTGTGCTATGTCCATCAAACATTGGAGCACAGACTTTGGTGGGTCCATTGGCTAAAATCTACTAAAATCATCAAACGGGATTGCACGAATAAACATTGTTTTCAAACAGCTTTCCCATGTACTTTCCACATCTGCCAATGATCGAAGAAACAGCCTCGCCTCGAAGTCATGCCATTGGTTGAGTCAGTATTGATCTGTCAGGCGGTTGGGAAGCTCATACAATCAGAGGAATATTTTTAGTGCCACAGAGTCACATTATTTACAGTTTTCAATCAAATCAACCTACGAAAGGCTAGCAATGGGTGAAAGGTGCCAGACGTTGTTCCTGGCAGGCTACTCAGACTTAAAGGCTACATAGGGTTAGAATTAGCGTGGGGGCAGTGTTAGGGTACCTACTGCATGCCAGGAACAAACTGAGGCAGTGAGGCACCTTTGTACAATGGGCCGAAAGACTTATAGTTGTCTCCATATTAAGGAAAAATTATTTTAACATTGAAAAACATTTTTCAGTCTCTGTGCTCACTGAGACAGGATAGCAGTCACTACTAAACAGCTGGAGATGAAGCAGGCAAGAGCTTGAACCTCCAGCCAGCATCCAAAATTAATTTGCAGGACTTCTTTTAACAGCTGAAGTGTTATGTAAGTGTGATCATTCTGGACTGAAAGACATATTGAGAAGTTATTACAACTTCCTTGGTCTCCATGGAAAGCTGTTAGGGAGGGTCTGGTCCCACAATTATCCACAATCTCTCGCAGCTGACCCTATCTAACTGTCTTCCTGAAAACCTTAAGCACAAATCATTCCACGTATCTGAACAAACATAATTACTGCATGGTTCTGAGTCCCTGTCCAGTCTTTAAATAAATAATTCATGCAAAAAATGTAATTCGGTCACCATGTACATATCCTCGTGTCGTTCCAATCCTGTATGACTTTTTTCTTCTTTAGAACACAAAAGGTGAATTTCTGCAGTATATTCTGGCCATTCGTTTCAATATAATGAAAATGTAGAGCTCCAAAAAGTGTAATAAAACAATCAGAAACAAGGTCCAAACAACTTGAGTGCTTTATTCCAAGTCTTCTGGAGTCATATGATAGCGTTGTGTAAAGGAAAAGACCTAATTACCATATTGACCAAATCATGTAGTTTTATGAACTGGATGAAATAATTTGGCAACCGTTCTGACAAGTCTGTGTATTCTAAAGAATTTTATGTTGTCATAACTGAACTATAGCATCTGCTCCTCTTCCTGTTTCTTCTCCCTCAGGGGATCGCATCGTGAAAGTCAACGGAGAAAGCATCATCGGAAAGACGTATTCCCAAGTAATTGCCCTGATCCAGAACAGGTAATGCTACTTGCACTGTTAGTTTCAGCCCCTGAGGGCAGCCCTAGCCTCATGGTTTGAACCCTTCAACCAAAATTAGATTTTAATGGTATGTGCTACTTAAAATGGGATCATATACTACTATCTACATCATGGACTAGAGAATATTTATCTTTTTTTATTTATCGCTGAAGTGTTCTAGATATACACAGATCAGCCACAACATTAAAAACACCTGCCTAATATTGTGTAGGTCCCCCTAATGCTGGCAAAATAATGCCAATCCGCATCTCAGAATAACATTCAGAGATATATTCTTCCCATCACAATTGTACAGAGCGGTTATCTGAGTTACCGTAAGACTTTGTCAGTTCAAACCAGTCTGTCCGTTCTCTGTTGACCTCTCTCATCAACAAGACGTTTCCGTACACAGAACTGCCGCTCACGGGATGTTTTTTTTGTTTTTGGCACCATTCAGAGTAAATTCTAGAGACTGTTGTGTGTGAAAATCCCAGAAATACTCAAATCAGCCCGTCTGACACCAACAATCATGCCACGGTCCAAATCAGAGATAATTGTTTTCTCCATTCTGATGGTTGATGTGAACATTAACTGAAGCTCCTGACTTGTATCTGCATGATGTTGTGCACACGATTGGCTGAATATATAATCGCATGGATGATTGTTGGTGCCACATGAACTGGTTTGAGTATTTCCTGTCTCTACGAGGGGGACCTACATTAGGCAGGTGGTTTTAATGTTGTGGCTGATGTGGGTGTATGTCTCAGTCCTTGAGGAAGCTTAATGGCTTTTCGCTTTATTGTGCAATTTTATTTGGAATTGACAAGTAATAATGCTTCCTTTGCTTAAATTGAACATATTCACCAGATATGCTCTGTATTTGAAGAACACTTAGAGTTGGAACTTTGAGATTTGACAAATTAAAAAATAATTTTAAAGTTAATACGTATTCAACTAATCAAAGTTTTCATATTTAGTTTGACCTTTTCAAGATTTGTATTTCTTTTCTTATAGTGTCACGTCTCTGGAGCTCTGCGTGATGCCAAAAGATGAAGACATTTTACAGCTGGTAGGTTTGATTTCTCATGAGTTTATTTGTCACACAAAACGGATTATAATTTCTAACGCTGCCAACAACACACATCTTCAGAATCATATTATTACAGATGAAGTGGGTCATTTTAACATGTTAAAATACTTTCCCAGCTTTTATCCCAACTTGGATAAATATCTGTGGATAAATAAAGTAAATAAATCAAGTAAATAAATCAATCAATGACCAGTTTAAGTGGATTGATTTGATCAGTATCAGTGAGTAATTGCAATATTACTGTTCCATGCTCTCAGGTCTCTAATGATGACCTCAGTCCTCCCCCTTTACCACATCCATTTTTCTTTAGATCCCCACCTCTTTACAATTACTCAACTTGTTTGCCTGTAATAATGTTTGATGAAACACCCATACAATTAAAGGAATATACCGGGTTAATTCAAGTTAAGCTCAATCAACAGCATTTGTGGCTCAATATTGATTTCCACAAAAGTGTATTTTGACTTGCCCCTCCTTTTCATAAAAAAAAAAAAGAAAAAGCAAAGCTCTGTGTTCCACTGAGGCACTTACAATTAAATACTCACTGTTTCAAAAGTATAGCCACAAGACAGAAACAATATGTATGTTAACATGATTTTAATGTGATAAAATCACTTACAAAGCTTTTCTATATAAAGTTATTTCCAATTTTACAACTTGCTATGACAATCAACAAGCTCTTAAACTCTAAAACAACTGTAAAAATGATGATGTAAACAAGTTTACAGCTCAAACAATTCTTGATTTTTAACAGAAACAATTATGGAAGTGCTTTTATAAAATTATAAGATTCACATTTCTGCCTTTTAACCCCCCCAAAAATGGACCACATTCACGTCCATCATAAGTGCTTTTGAAGTGGCCATTGATTTTGATGTTGTTATGTTGATATTCTTAAAGATATGAAAAAGTTTTTAGAGATAGAGAATGGATAAACTGAAGCAAACAGTGAAAACACAAACACAAATAATTGTGGGAAAGAGAGCAGAGCAGAGACGGCAGTCTGTGTGTGTATGATGCTCTTTCCAGCAGAGTTCAGTATGCAGCGGAGCGGAGCAGAGAAGTGTGATGGTGCCTGTATGAGTGTGTGGGCTTATTTTGACTCAGCTATAATGAGGTTTTCCTCAAAACTCAAGCTGTAATACCATTTCTATACCTGAGGAAATTCCAGGCACAACTCCAGATCTCAGGCTGTTACATGCCATTTTCACCAACTCTGATTCCACCGCTGGAGCCCTGAGGGCATTTCTGATGTTGTGACATTAATGAGTTCACCTAGTGCTGAGTTTAAAACTTAGGAATGACACATGCTTGTTATTTTAGCAAACAGGAAGCAGTTCTATTTGCTGTATGGAACCAACATTTAAGACCTCACAAAAAGGAAAGTTTAAAACCTTTGTCAGCCCTGCTTAAATATAGTGTAAGTATGGCCATGCTAATGACTAACAAGCATTAGCAGTGGTGGACACGGTTGTTTCTTCAACTTCTGGCACTTTTAGCACTGTGGATTTAATGTTACAAAATTGTTCACACTTTCAATCATTTATGGATTTTGTCCTCTAACAATGACACAACTGGGACAGTCATACTTTTTGGAAAAAATTATACAAATAAATTTTCGCACAATAAATATTAAAATTGTTTTTTTATTATTAATTTTCATAGTTTATAGAGTAAAATCTGTACATAAAAGACATTTGAAAAGTACCAAAAATAAATGATGGAGACCTGGTTAAAACTGCTGGTTAGTTATAATGAGACCTTCATAAAGCAAAGAAAAAATCTATTAATTTGAATAAAAATCAACCCCTGGGACATAAAAGTGGCAGAAGTTGAAGAAACACCAATAACTGAGAGAATGAGGGGGTGCAGACAGATTATAGGTGGATGTAATGAGACAGCATGGTTGCATCCCAGATCACATAATATTCATTGTGTATTGAATAGGATTTGTGCATCCAAAATCATAGTACACATTAACATAGTACATCATAGTATTTCAAAGGTGGCAGGTGGCATGCTATTTCCACTGGATTTTCAAACTGTGCATCTGGACATAGTTTTTTGGGTGCTAATATTGCCCACAGTTTTGTGATCTCTATAGCAAAGATTGAATTTAATTAGATGCTAAGGTTACATGCAAATGCAAACAGAATGCAACAAAGGAGTCAGTGGTATTAGAACAGAAACATATGACATAGTTGTGTCCCAATAGCAGCATATTGTCTTACAACTGTACATACTTAAAAGTGTCTTACCACTACCCAAAAGTATAGATTTTCCCATCACCAGCACTGTATATACTTTCAGTAGAAGTTTTTGAATTGGGAATATAGCCCATGAGTGCTTGTGGAAGCATTTGCAGCAGATATGTAATACTGTATATTCATGGACTTTAGGGAAGGGCACCAGGCATGTATGCAAAGCAGTCAGCTGATGTAATCCACAGCAGCGCCCTGTGTTTTGACTGCCAAACACTGCATCTGCAGAGTGACTCGAGTTAAAAAGAACATAAAAATAACAGACAAGAAGAGCATACAGAAGAAGCCATCTGAATAGAAACAGTCGTCAGGTATTATGCTAATGGTTATTTTGTGAAGGCAAGGAAATGACATGCAGAAGGACAGAGATGTGATGACAGAAGATGAAAGCTGCAGGATTGCTCCAGAAAAGGGCAGCAGTCACCCTCTACCGTGATCTCAATCGTTCCCTCCCCTACCTAGTTCATCTCTGGTGTTGGACTGGCAGCCCTCCAGCAGTCTCTCTCTCTCTGTCTCTCTCCCTGTGTGCTGCACTGTGTATTTATAGCTTGCTTTATCCTGAACTCAATGACAGCAGCAGTATATCTGAAAAAGGTTGATTGCTCCCGCTCTACCTGTAGAGCTCTCGTCATCTTCTCTCACCAGTACTCTTTTGACATTCTTCTCTCCCTCTTTTTTTCCTTGCTGTCAATCTAACTAACATTCTGGCTGCAGTTCTCCAGGGACATCACTGCGCTGGTAAGCTGGAGCTAAACCTGTCACCTGCTCCCTCTTTTACTGTTATGTAATTTTGTGTTGTGAGTGGTTTTCGGTCTTTGCATGGAAGTGGATGTGTATAACTTCTCCCTTTGTTGCTGTTACAAGCTGTTAGGCTGTTTGAAGTTAATGAAAAAATACCAAATTGTATAGAAATTAGGCCTATATAGATTGAATAGAAATTACCAATATGATTTTTAAATGACATATGCCAATACAGATATCTAGAGAGCAGAATGGCTGATAGAATGGCAGTAAAGTGTCTAATGAATATAATAACGGCAAATGATACACAAGTTTGCTGGGATGAAAATAGTATTTTTTTTTTATTATCCTTTGACAAGGCTGTTGGTAGATTTTCAGAACATAAAGTGGAGCTAACAATTCTGTTAATGAAGTGCTATCTGACACAGTTAATGGCCAATGCTGATCATCTCAAAATGTACAATTAACTGCCGATTAATCATTGTGGTAGTTATATCAGTCTGAAGAACTACCCCTCTTAAGAATGATGTCCTTCTGTATTTGCTCAATTCTTTTTGTAGCCTTCTGAGTCATCTATATTTCCAGAGGAGGGGTGGAGCACACATGGATATAGAGAGCAAGAAAGGGAGGGACAGGTTTGTTAGCATGAGCAGAGGTGTGCTGCAGTAAGTACCTCAGGTGTAGAGCCAAAAGTCCAGCTATCACGTTTGTACTCTCATTTATGCCTTGGTTTTCTCCTGTGCACATTGGGACAGCTGGGATGGACAGTAACTGTGTTTGGAAAGTACTAAATGGGAGTGAATACCTTTGCGGAATTTAGCATCAAGACCGACAGGGTAAGATGATGGTTAAGCTGCCACTAGCGTCTGTAGGTTGCTCAGTGAAAAGCTGCCCTCCTCTTGTTCTTTCCCCTTGTCTGGGCACAGCTCTCTCTCCTAAGCTAAAGGTAGGTAAGCTGTTGATACTAAGCCCTCCTTGAGGTTAAAGTTGAGCCTAGCTACTTGACCTTTTCCCCTCTCACACTTTCACTGAAATACTGTACATTTGTTGCTTCTTGAACTTAAAGAATTGGGGGTCAACTGACAGGCCAGATCCTTGTATGTTGTTACACCATTAGTAAATAGCTACAAGGTGGTAAAATTATCCATTTGTAAAGTGGTTGATAGTCATGTTAATAAAGAATTTGTGTCATTGCGGTATCCATTGCTTTATTATAACTAATAAAATATCCCTTCCTTTTAGGCTTATTCTCAAGATGCATACGTCAAAGTAAATGAGGCATATAGTGGAAATGCCCTGAATATCCCTGAGCCGCCCCCAATTTGTTACCCACGGATAGAGCCCAATGCATTGGCAATGGCAAAGGTGCTGGAGCCTTCACCTGCCGAGGCTACATGTGGAACTGGACAAGGGACAAACTGCTCCAAGCCTGACAAAGTCTACTGTGTGGATGTACCTATATCTGCCCCTACCCTAGCCCAAACCTCTCAGGCCCCCAAGACCCAAACTGTTGTGCATGTATATAACAAGAGTGTGAGGACAATGGTAGCATCACCTGAATCTACAGATCGAACTTCACATGTGGCCTGGGCTGGTCCTAGCCGCAGGACGGAAGAGAACAGGTACGTAGCTTCCACAGAACCAGATCTTATCAGGTCCAAAACCAATGTCACTTCATCTCCAACTGGGGCAGCACAATCACATATACCCAATAGAACTGCTGAGTCCACTGGGTTCTCTAGCAGTATCCCTAGAACTGCACTGATTGGAGTGGACTCAACCCCTAAAAATTTCCAAAGACATTCCCTAAACTTAACAGCAGAAACCTTTCCATCAGCCACCTCTCCAACCCCTGACACACCTTCCCCTCCAGCAGCCACACCTTCTCCCTGCTCCCCCCACCAGAACATTGACTGGAGGAACTACACCACCTACAAGGAGTACATAGAGAACAAACGGCTCTACATGTATGGCTGCCGGACTATTCAAGAACGTCTCGACAGTCTGCGAGCGACAACCCCATCCAGTACAAGAGAATACAACAAGCCAAAAAGCGCTTCTACAACCACTACACCCTCACAAGACTTTTCTGGATCACAGTTGAGACAGAGGAGCGCCTCATATGATCAGAGTTGTCTTGGATCTAACGTGCTCCCACTGCATAGTGCCTCTCAGGAGAGGCTTGGTGGTGCTGAACGGGCTGCTCCAGCATGGAATTGGACTCGCAGTGCTTCCCAGGATGCCCTCCCGTTGGTACACACGGGTATCCCAAAACTCAGAGCGCATTCTTGCGACTACCTGGGTAGACAGAATGACGGTGCAGCATCCATGTTGGACAGACAGGCATGCTGCAGAACTGAGACAGAAGAGAGGTTACTTGTGTATAGAGGGTACGAGGCAAAAGTAGGTAGGAAGTCTTCATTACGCATGGTACCACAGTCTTACAGAACGCAGGGGATTTTTAGCCCAGACAAGCAAGGGGGCAGCTACACAGGGTTGCCTATCACGCCTCTTTTCACTAAAGGTACAGATTCATTCACCACCAGAGCTGAAAGCCTGGGTAACACCACTGCTCCTTCCGTAAACAGGCCCTCACTGCTACCTGCAAATAATTATTTCTCAGACTCTTCAACTGCTGCTGCTTCTTATATAGCCTCTGCCCTGGCATCAATACAAGGCCAAATCAGTGGTAGCTCCAACACAGGCTCCATTGAAGACCAAAGAACACCTCTGACTACCAACCACCTGCCCCACTTTGCAAAGCAGCCCAGAGGGCGGGCTGACAATCTTCAGGAGGTAGCCCGTGGATGTCGCTCTTCATCCTGCCCTGCTGTCTCAAAACTACATATAACTAAGAATGGTGGAACCAAATCCATTTTGACCAGTAACGGCACAGTTCCTCTGCAACCCCAGTTAACAGAACAAAAGCCCCAAGCCAATGAGAAGGAAGTGGAGGGTATAGAGGGTCCAGATGCCACTGTAGTTGTGGTTCTGAGGGAGAAGTCTGGATCTCAACCCATCCGACACCCCTCATACATTCTGGCAGTGAACGAGACAGAGCCGTCTGCCAGTTCCAACACATGCTGGCTGCCTAACGATGCCTGGCGTGAAATGAACATTATGAAACTAGGAGACCAGTGCAAGACCTATTTCTCCAGCAACCTTAATGACTCACTTGACTCCATCCCCTTTATTGGTAAGAGCCTTTTTCAACTATATGAAATAACCATGGATGTTGTTGCTATGACAACTACTATCTGGCCTGCAGGGGGATGAATTTTGATAGGTTAATAGATAGTGCAAAAAATGTTTTAATATTGATTTTTTTGTAACCTTTGTATGAAATGCCTTTGTCTAAAACTACTGCTGCCACAACTTAGACTTTGTCAAATATGCAAAGGGGATTTTCAAATGTTTAAGTGCTATCAGTATTGGGAGCAATTTGAAATTGCATCTGTTTTGGTGCTTTGTTTGCTTTGTGTATAATTTCATTAAAATGTGTTTGCCAGAGTAGTTTTCAGAACACATGCATCTGCTGGATCATTGTTCATCACATGAAGCAGCCAATGAGGGAAAAAATTATTCAGATATTCAGTGCTCTGCATTGCTCACAGTAAACTAAACATCTGAACTTTAACATTAGATGTGCTACTTTTAACACAAGGCAGTCATTGTCTACCCTATTGCAGTTCCAGTCTTGGGCAGGACTTATGAATTTGCTTTTTATTGCACAGATAATTCATACAAAAGCCTACCCTGTTGATTCTTGGCCCAGACTTTACATAGATAGGTCAAATGTTTTACAAATGTGGTGTACCTGAGGATAACAGTAATAACAGCAAGATTAACAGCTCAGCCCAATATAAACAGTTGGTAGAGGGAAGTTATATGTAATTTAAGTGCGTGTATGTGCATGCATGCATGTGTGCGTTTGTGTGTGTGTGTGTGTGTGTGTGTGTGTGTGTGTGTGTGTGTGTGTGTGTGTGTGTGTGTGAGAGAGAGAGAGAGAGAGAGAGAGGGTATTAACCTGAATGTCTTTCTTGAGTTATCTCAGAATGTTGCCTAATTTCTAGACATAACAGACCTTTGTTGAAGGTGATTTGTGTAATTTGTTTGTATGGCCAATGAAAGAATATGTGTTCGGGAAACCCGTTTGAAGTGTCATAATTTTTTTCATTCCGTTTGATTATGCTTGTGCTGCAAAAATACACACTTTGTGCTATGTGACACCAGAAAGAAAGGTGTTTATATTCTATTATGTGTTTACCAAGGCATTATGAATGGTTGTGCTTCTTAAGTGGTACCAGCAACACATTTAATTATAGACTGTGTTATGGACGTTGATTTGTACACAAGCAGACAGTATTGTAGCTCATGAGTGTTAGTGGAGTGCATAGGTCAACCCCTGGAGCATCTCCAAACTGCAATGTACACCAGTACAGCGATAGGACATGACATCATAGTCCACTGGGCACAGATAATGTGACATACTGTCAGATTCCACCCAAGGCAATTGGACTGAGGAAGCTACTTCTACAGCCCTACTGATACATTCACACTCCTTCAAGTTCATTTATAGATCAGAAACCCCATACAAGCAAAAGGGCAGTTAAGTGATAACATATAAAATATTAGAAAAATCAATGGAAACTAGCTCATAGATTCCTTTTTTTGGATCAGTTTCTAAAAGGAAAATACATTTAAAGACATTACTTTGTTTTACAATAATGATTTGCATTTTAATTGGGTTAGCTATTAGTTTGAGTTTAGAAGGCTGTGTTTTGTTTGTTTGTTTGTTTGTTTGTTTTTGGGGGGGATTGTTTGGGAGACTGTGTTGTACAATTTGTTTGTTAACTGTTGTTGTGTTTTTTTGGTAGATTGTCTTTTGTTGTTTTGGTTGATTGTATTTTGCTTTTTGTTTGGTAGATTGTGTTTTTGATTTTGTTTGGTAGATTATGTTTTTGGGTTTTGTTTGGTAGATATTCTTTTTGTTTTTAGTTGTTTTGGTATATTTGCGTTTTGTTTGTGTTTTAGATTGTGTTTTGGGTTTTATTTGTTAGACTGTTTTGTTTGGTAGACTGTTTGGTAGATTGTGTTTTGGGGTTTGCTTGGGAGATTGTGTTTTGTTGGGTAGATTGTGTTTTGTGGTTTTCTTGGGAAATTATGTTTTGTGTTTTGTTTGGTAGATTGTGTTTTGGATTAGGGATGCACCGATACCACTTCTTCTCTTCCGATTCTGCTATCGGAAATTTCAGTATCGGTCAATACCGCTCCCACTCCGATACCAGTGTTGTTTTTTTGCATAATCAGTTTAGGATATCTTTACATTATTGTGTGGAACTAATTGGGAGTACTCTTAAATATGTAAAGAAACACAAACCTCTAACTACACATTATTTCATATAATTGTATAGCTTATTAAGAAACACTTTATTGTTTACTACAGGGTTCCCACGGGTCATGGAATTTCTGGAATGTCATGGAATTTTAAAAGGTCTATTCCAGACATTGAAAGTCAGGAAATTTTATATAGTTTTTGTCCAAGTCATGGAATATCAGGGAATTTAGTTTGTTGCTTTAAATTTTAGATTCCATTTATCAAAATGTAATTTTTCTATACCGATTTTTTTTTATCGCGCTGTTTCACACATCTTTCTGTATTGTTGTGCTTAGGCTATTTTTAGCGCCATATTTATTCCGTTCCCGCTCAATTGGAAATCACTTAGTTAACAGGTACGGGTGACTGCATTCGACTAAGGCACTAACATGCCAGGAAAATGTACATTTCAAGAGATTTGGCTACAAAATTAACAATTTAAAGACTGGGTGTTAAAAGTAGATGACAGAAAAGCTAAATGTAAAGTTTGTAAAACTACTATTGAGCTATCAAATATGGGTGAGGGTGCACTTCGCAGCCACGCAAACAGCAAGAAGCACGCTACTCGTATGAAGCTGACAGGAGCATCATCTTCGGCCCAAGTGCCCATCACTGCTCTACTGCAGCCTCCCCATATAGCTCCAAGAGAACCGCAATCAGCTAATGAAGCCGCTCCCACCCCCAGCAGTGACGGCAGAGTGAGACACAGTGGAGCACGTCTCGGCTTAACACCAGCAAAGACCCTGGAGGCTGAAATCTTGTGGTGCCTTAAGCTTACCGAGTCCCACTGGTCATACAAGTCATCAGAACAAAGTGGTATGTAGCTATAATGTTAGCTAGCTAACTGTTAGTTATAATTAAAGATTATTTTTGTGTAACGTGTATTTTTGTGTAAGTGTAATGTTTAGCCTAGGTTAGGCAGCATAAGTGATCGCTGACAAAATTGAAAATGTTGCTAATTAGTTTGCAAGCTAATTACTGTTAACTCTTGACAAATTCTTAGCCTATGCAACCGGTATTTAGCCATGTATGTAAACTCATATATTTGTGTAAATGAATCGTTATTTAATGTTTTAATCAATGTTGTATTAATGATACAACAGGCCCTTGAAATTAAATGAGGCAATTCAATCTAGCTTCCAGTCCAGCTTTGTTTGGGAATTTAGCACCGTGTCCTAAACAGATGCGACGTGACAACACGCGATAAAATACATTTTACATGTTAATCATTTGTCCTAACCTGCCGCGACATGACAAAAGATTCTATTTTTGAAATGGTTTCTATATTTCTGGGATTTTGCAGCTGATAGTTCAGCCCATACAGAGGGAACAACGACATTAAGCAACAAATACTTGTCATTGTGCATTTCAGTTTGAACGTTCTTGTTTCCTTTCATTTCTTTTCAAAATCTGAGGTAAATTATCCATTGTTGTTCTCATAGTGGCAATCAAAGTCTCACAAAATGATATTCAAGCTCAGACCATTTTAAGCTCAAACAAGTGCATTTCATTACAAATTTTGTATCAGTCACTGATTATGTATTTTGAATTTAATTTTTAATTTTGTTTAATTCCGTTTGGTTTTCGTGCTGTGAACAGAGCCCACGCACGGTTATGATTGGCTGTGATTTATGATTGATTTTGTCGTCGTGTAGCTTCGTCACGTCAGGTTAGGACAAGGTAAGCTTAAAAAATAATAATAATTATAAAAGGGTCACGGTAAGCAGCCTTTTCACTGCACACAACATTAGGATACGATTGTCGCATTTCGCCCCCTAGTGGCAGTAGCACATAATTTTAAAATTGATCATGCGCAGCCCTTACCTTCATTAATTTACCATGGTAGAATTAATAAATCAATATATGCACATTAGATAAACTACCAACATTACTTCTGAAGGACAAATATTATGGGTTTTCCAGGACTTAAATAATTAATATTTATCAAATAATTATTTCAGACATACACTACCAGTCAAAAGTTTTCGGACAGTAAGATTTTTAAGAGTTCTTGTCTTAGGACAACTTTGATGCACTTTTGATCCACTTCAAATGTTGACTACTGTATATTCAAACAGAAACAGTTATTTTAAATAGTAAAAATATTTCAAAATTGTTCTGTTTTTGCTGTACTTTGGATCAAATAAATGCAGGCTTGGGGAGTGTCTTTTTAAAAAACAAAAAAATCTTACTGTCCAAAACTTTTGACTGGTAGTGTAAATAATCATCATAACCATTTTACAGAAATAGCCTAGTAAGAACAACATTTTAATGAAAACATCAGTTTTTTCAACTTTACACTCATAGCTTTGATCTTAATACATCACATCCAGTCGGTTGGTTGCATACGGTGTAGTCATTCAAGTTCAAATATTAATGTATCCACGGCTCAAATCAGATCTGAAAATTCCACTGCAGATGGTTGGCACCTCACGCAGCCCCCTTGTGACTCTCCATAGGAAATTAATGACTTCTGATCTATCGGACATCGTTTGTCATGTGAAAAGGCAGCTAAGTTTGCGGTATTCTAGTCGTGGTGTAGTATAATACTGTGTATTAAGCCGCACTAACTTTAGACCTAGTATACAATTAGGATTATAATGGTTCAATATTACATTTAAATTTATTCATAGGGTTGTGGTTTTAAATTCATATTATGAGTAGGCTATATTTGGGGCATATATGGTAAATTACAGTGTTGCACATTTTTTCTTTTATAGGGTCTTTGTTCAAAAGAATGTTCCCGGATAGTGACATTGCCAGCAGTTTCAATGTGGAGAGACTAAATCATCTTATTTGACTGTTTTTGGCATAGCACCATATTGCAAGTCACTTCTGATGGACAGAATAAGGTCTCTTATGGATGGATATGTTTTTCTTTTTGATGAAAGCTTGAATCGGAAGACCCAAACAAAGCAGATGGACATTCATTTAAGATTTTGGGACAATAATGCTGTAGTTACACACTACTTCACTTCTGAATTCATGGGCCATGCCACAGCAGAGGATATGGTGGAGGTCTTCCACAAGTCGACAGAGGGTTTGAATTACAAAGGTCTTGTACAGCTTTCAATGGATGGACCTAATGTCAATTTTAAATTCCAAGACCTTATACAAACTGAACTTGAACGAGATGTCAATACCGTGTTACTAAATGTGGGTAGCTGTGGCCTACATATTTTGCACGGGGCATTTAAAAAAGGTGCAGATGCCTCAAATTGGAATGTAGACCAGTTCTTAAGTAATGCTTATTGGCTACTGAAAGATTCCCCTGCCCGAAGAGAGGATTATGCTAAAGCTGTTGGACAAATATCTCCTCTTATGCCACTCAAATTCTGTAAAACAAGATGGGTATGTCCCAGTTACAGAGAGAATGATCAACATATTGACAGACTTGAAGAAATATGTGAATGAGGTAGAGACAGGCAAATTCCACAACCCTGGAACTAAATCCTATACTACTGTCAAAGAAGGTTGCAGAGACCCACTGTTGCCTGCAAAGTTGGCCTTTCACTTGTCATTTTCAAAGGAGGTTGCACCTTTCTTGAATCTATATCAAACAGACAGACCTATGATTCCTTTTCTGGCTGCTGATCTTTCTAATGTTATCAGGTCAGTTATGGATCGTTTTATCAAGCATGATGTGATGGCTAATGCAAACACAGTATCAAAACTGATGTCAATAGTTGTCACAGACAAAACCAATCTCATTCATGCAAATAAAGTTGATGTGGGGTTCTCTGCAGACAAAATGCTGAAGGAACTGGTGTCTTCACAGAAGATTAGTGAGAAGAGAGAGTTGGAGTTCAGGATGGATTGCAGAAAGTGCTTAATGACGCTTGCAGGGAAATTACAAGAAAAATCTCCACTAAAGTACACTCTTGTGCGCAACATGGATTGCCTAGATCCAAGGAGGATGGCAAGCAATAAAGATTCATCATGCAGCAACAAGTTGAAAAGCATCCTTAAACTGCTCACTGAGACCAAACGAGTAGATGAAAATGATTGTGATGATATTCTCAAACAGTACAGGAAGTTCATCAATGAGACTGTGCCCAAGAGAATGGCAGATTTCACTGACTTCAATCCTGTCACAGGTCGGGTAGATACACTACTCTATGAAACAATGGCAGGAGAAAAAGTGTACGAAAAACTGTGGAATGTTGTGGCACTCCTCCTAATGCTCTCGCATGGAAATGCAACAGTGGAGCGAGGTTTTTCGGTCAATAGACAAATCGAGGTTGAAAAAATGAAGGAAAGCACTTACAGTGCACAGCGTCTTGTGTGTGATCATTTGAGGTCAGTGGGGGGAATTGATAACTTTGTGGTAAATAAGGCCTTACTTCAGTCTGCATCCTCAGCAAGACAGCGATACATCTTTCATCTTGAGGAACAGAAAAAACTTAAAGGAGCAGAAAAACTAAACATGAAAAGGAAAACTCTCTCTGATGAGATTGATGAGCTGAAGAAAAAGAGAGCACGCCTCCAGAAGGATGCCTCAGCCATGGAGCAATCTGCTGATGGTCTTGCATTAAAGGCAGAAAGTGTAGGCAATATTACATTCATTGCTCAGTCAAACAGTCTAAGACAGTCTGCAAAAACTAAATGTGAAGAAATAAAAAGACTGAATGATGAACTCGATGACAAACAGAAAATCCTTCAGAGCATTTAACCCATGAAAGAGTAGAAACCGTAAATGTATTTCTGTAGAAATTGTACAGAAAAATATCAATGCATTTAACGTGTAAAAAAAAAAAAGAGAAAAAAGAAAAGTTATGTTTGTGTGTTTAACTTAGAATTATACTAAAAACATCTGTGAACAAGTAAATAAAGTTTGAAATTGGTTGAATTTAAAACACTGTCTGTGGCTGTTTTTTGTCTGCTCGGTGCTCCGCAAAACAGCGGCCTGTTTTGCCGTTCATTATAGGTCATGGAAATTCATCTTTTTAGTCAGTAAAAGTCAGGGAAAAGTCAGGGAATTTGACATTTGGTTTAGAGTGGGAACCCTGTTACTAGTATACTGGATAATGTAGCAGCAAATTAACAGTAATTCCAGTATAAGTCATCAGCAGAAAAGATGAAATTTTTTGCTAAATATTTTCAACTTGTATTTGGACTTCAAAGGATTCAGATCTCTTTTTTGTTCAATTTAGTTGTAAGATATCAGCTCACTTTTCACTTTCCACTGGTCTCTCTCTTCTCTCTTCCTCACAGCACTCACTCTCCTCTGAGTTCTGATTACCATATCATTGCATATCATTAGTGGCTAATCAAGGACTGCATATATATACCCCACTTTCACACACACGCTTTGTCTGTTCTCGTCAATAGTATCTCGACTCCAGACCTTTCTACTATGTCAAACATACTTTTGTCTTCATTATTTCCTGTAAGTATCATAAGACTGTTGTGAGTTATCTGTTCATCATGTCTATACCCTGTCTGGGTATTACTCACCTGCTGTTTGCTACTCTGCTCAACTGGATTTACTCACAATGTTTACATCACTGTTTCAGTCTGCTCAATCAACCCAGTTACTGAGTTCATATCTCTGCCTCTGTGACACCTTTTACTTTTAAAACCTCACGCTTTTATTTTGACATTTTAAACTCTCCAGGAAGTCCTGTAAGTGTGTCTGTTTGTAGGCAAGTTCACAGTAGTTTAATTTGCTTCTTCAAATTCTGGTAAAATGCTCCTCCGGTGCTGTTTTAAATCTTCAAGTGGCTTTGAATATAATGCACGTGTCATATAAACTATTTTAATGGTGTTTTTATGGTTCTTTTATGTCATTTTTGTAGCTTGACATTAATGAACAGGACTAACACACAGTATCGGAATTGGATTGGGCTCGTCGGACCGATACCTGATCCATTTAAAATGTCAGTATCGGAGCCGATACCAATCCATATATCGGATCGGTGCCATCCCTATTTTGATTTTGTAGATTGTGTTTTGGATTTTGTTTGGTAGACTGTTTGGGGTTTGATTTGTTACACTGCTTTGGGGTTGTGTTTTGTAGACGAAGTTTTGTTCATTAAACTGTTTTTTGGATTTTGTTTGGTAGACTGTTTTGGGTTTGATTTGGCAGTTTAGTTTTTGGTTCTTATTTTTAAGGCAAAGATAAACTTGTTCTATAAAAATTATTCATGACATTAGTTGGTGTCTGGGGGATGATGTCACTGAAGATGATATTCCAATATTGACCACAATAAAATAGGCTTGAGCTCAGCAACTGTTGCTGGAATTATCATAAGTCTAAGAGTCATCCTTACCCCTAGTCCCTCTGGCCCGCAGGACTTTACACTCTAACACAGACACATGCACATAATCATATATGCAAACATAAACTTAGACATAATAATGGCAGAAACTGAACTACTTGTTGCCTTTAAGTCCATAGAATCAGTCTTTTTTTCCTACAGTTGTACTAGAATAATGTATGTTTTAGACATGTACTTATTTATAGTTGACAGGTATTCAAACTGATGAACACAAGAATGAGTAGGTACTGGGTTTCAACCCGGGGGTTGGGAACCTCTGGGCTACAGTACATAGGGCTCAGTATCGGCCCGCAAAATCAGAATTGCACACGCAAATTGCATTCAGCAATGACTTTGCAGGCACATTTGCATCCTTGCCCAATCGGCATAATTCTTTGAGTGAACTGGTACTAAACCAACATGTGCAAATAACTGGCACTTTACCAGTCGCAATTTATTGCGTTTCAAGTCCTGCCCACTGGTGAATAAGCTCACTCCATGCACATATATATTTACATATCGCGATATACACGATATAGCAAAATCTCTGTCGTGTGACACTTTGTATCATATTGCTCAGCCCTAATGTAGTTTAAAAGAAAGTACATTGGTTTGGTTTTAAAGCCAACTAGATGGGTTCCCCAAAAAGTGTAAAGAGTTTGGCCCTATCAAAACATTATTCTTTTTGTAGGCCCAACCAATGACATGAGTTTGGGTTGGTCTGTTGGACAGACCAATGGCAAATGGATTGAGTTTTCAGGAAACAAGTTTGAAAAATTCCTTTTCAAGTCATTATTTTTGCAGTTTAGTTTGGTGATGCAAGTGCTGCAGAAATTACACACTTTAAACTACAACTATTGGTAAGAAAGTCAGACTAGTAGTGGAAAAATGGACTAGTATTATTTTATCCTGTGATGTAATCACGTCTGACTCACTAATGCAGTGTTTAGAGACATAATCTCTTAGTTTGTGTCTGTCTGCGTATATAAAGTTTCAGTTTAATGAATGCTCACTCTTTTTCAGCTTAATGAGTAAGTGTATTTCGTCCTAGCTGTCTGGTTCTGTTTGCTCTTGGCTCTGTTGCCTGTATTGCTCATGCTGTATACCACAAATTATGAAAAGAGCATTTTATATCTGTTGTCATCAGATGAGCCGTCAAGCTCCAGTAAAGACCATGACGTAACACACATTCCTGCATCTGACGTGATTTCCAGCATGCCCATCATTACCACCATCCCGCCCAGTCCCACGTCCCCATCTCCTGTTATACGCCGCCAGCTGTCCCACGATCAGGGTGAGGAATAACTCTGCCAACATGTATATACAGTATATATCAGTTAAATCAAACTTGAGCTGTGTCAGAAATTAATTGTTTTTATAGGGGCAATATTTGCTCCCTGGTTTTGATGTTCAAGTTTTTCTCTCTCTCTCTCTCTCTCTCTCTCTCTCTCTCTCTCTCTCTCTCTCTCTCTCCCTCTCCTTTATGAGGGTATTTTTGGAACCATATAAAAACAGTCTTCCCTTTATGTGAAATATTCCAGCTGAATCAATTAATTGGAAAAATTAATATTTTTTTAATATGAACCATTTTGTTTACCTTTAAAATCAAAACAAATACAAAAGTTACAGTACAGGCACGAGTTTAGCCTGCTTAGCATTGCTTATTCCTCTACATTCATCGTTTTATCCTTTGCCATTTTACTGTGTGCTTCTGCTTTCCCCTCCCGCTTTTCTACTGTTTCAACTGTGTGTATATTACCGCGCGCACCGTTTTCTTTTTTCTTCTTGTCTACATCTCGCATTTCGATTGCGTGCATTCGTATTCTCCTCTGTGTTTTATATGGATTATTGCATCAATCTCAAACATCTGCTGATCAGGAACCTCCACAAAAACAGCAAACAACTGCGTGAGTGATTCACATCGATCTCAAACCCTCGCCGCTCAAGAACAACCATAACAACAACAACAAACAATTGCAGTAAGTCATGGCATACACTCATGTGATTGTTTCCTGCATTGCATGCCACATGTTTACTATAGATTCTTCCGTCAGCAGTGAGGGATTTACATGTGATAAATGTAAGGAATTAGTCTTCTTAGAAAACAGCTAACGGAGAAGGTTAATGAGTTAGAAACATGCATCCGAACGCTTGTGGAGGTCAGTGAGAAAGAGAAGCTGGTAGATACTGGTTTGAATGTGGGTAGAACAGCGAGCAACATACACACTTTGGTTCCGGCTGTAGAGCCCCTGCAGCAGGGCGTTTTGGTGACGTCTCGGCGACATACTTGCTCTGCAAAGCCACACTCTCCCATTCATGTTAGGGTTTCCAACCGATTCTTCCCGCTCAGTGATGCACCCACTGAGAATCATGTTGAAAGCACCCTTGTTATAGGAGATTCTGTAGTAAGGAATGTGGAAATAGAGACTCCAACTACTATTGCTAAATGCATTTTGCGGGCTGGGACATCTGACATCAGATCAAATTTACAAGTGCTGGCTAATGCTAAATGTAGATTTTCTAAAACTTTTACTCATGTCGGCACTAACGATGTCTGGCTTCATCAATCGGAGATAAATAGAGATAATCTTAAAGAGGTGTGTGAACTTGCAAAAACTATGTCATACACTATAATATGCTCTGGCCCCATCCCTGCTCGTTGTGGTGATGAGGTTTATAGTAGATTAGTGTCACTGAATGTCTGAGTGGTGTCCGGAGAATAACATAGGATTTTTAGACAATTGGAAGAGTTTTTGGTGTAGACCTGACCTGCCAAAGAGAGACGGACACCATTCCTCCAGAGAAGGAGCCACTCTTCTCTCTAGTAATTTGACTCATAGTCTTAATATTGATAGAATTTGACTAATTGGGGCCCAGGTCATGAAGCAGACAAACTGGCTAATCCGAACATCTGCTAGCTGCCTTGAGACATCACACAGGTCACATAAACTACAACACATAGAGACTGTATCACCTAGATATCACATAGAGACTGCGTCTGTTCCCCGAACTACCAAACACAAACCCCTAACTAAATCATTTAGAAAAAAAATGATTAAAGTAAAACTTGAAAATAACAAAAACATTTCAGATAAACATCATATAAAGATAGGGTTTCTTAACAGATCTCGTTCAACCAAAGCACATTCAATTATTACAGATAATATTTTCTGTTAGACTGTAACATGGCTTAAACCAGATGAATATATTAGTTTAAATTAATCTACTCCACCAGATTATTGTTATAAACATGAGCCTCGTCTGAATGGTCGAGGAGGGAGGTGTTGCTGCAATTTACAGTGAAGTTTGTGGTGTTAATCAGAGGGCATTGTGCAAGTTAAATTCTTTTGAAATAATAATGCTTAATGTGAAACCATCAGCTACAAATAAAAAATCCCTGTTGTCTTTTGCCCTTGCTATTGGATATAGATCACCTGGGCTGTATTCTGATTTCCTTGGTAAATTTGCAAATTTTCTATCAGATCTAGTTGTTACTGTAGATAGAGCTTTAATTGTTGGTGACTTAAGCATTCACATAGATAATGCAAATGACACATTGGGATTAGTGTTTATCGATATTCTCAACTCTCTTGGTGTCAGACAAAATGTGACAGGACCAACTCATCACCATAATCATATGCTAGATTTAGTTCTGTCATATGGAGTTGATGTTGATACAATAAAAATTCTGCCGTAAAGTGATGGCATCTCAGATCATTACTTCGTCTCTTGTATGCTGCAATCTGCTAATGTTACTCAATCTGCACCAAGCTATCATTCAGTTAAAACTATTCTTTCGACCACTAAAGATAGCTTCACTGATAATCTTCCATATTTATCTAATACCCTATCAGCCACAACATTAAAACCACCTGCCTAATATCATGTAGGTCCCCTTCGTTACGCTAAAACAGCTCTGACCTGTCGAGGCATGGACTCCACAAGACCTCTGAAGGTGTCTGGTATCTGGCACCAAGACGTTAGCAACAGATCATTTAATTCCTGTAAATTGCAAGGTGGGGCCTCCATGGATTGGACTTGTTGGTCCAACTTATCACATAGATGCTCAATTGGATTGAGATCTGGGGAATTTGGAGGCAAAGTCAACACCTTGAACTCTTTCATGTCCTTCAAACCATTCCTGAACCATTTTTGCAGTGTGGCAGGGTGCGTTATCCTGCTGAAAGAGGCCACTGCCATCAGGGAATACCATTGCCATGAAGTGGTGTACATGGTCTGCAACAATCTTTAGGTAGGTGTCAAAGTAACATCCACATGAATGCCAGAACGCAAGGTTTCCCAGCAGAACATTGGTCAGAGCATCACACTGCCTCCGCAGGCCTGCCTTCTTCCTATGGTGCATCCTGCTGCCATCTCTTCCCCAGATAAACAATGCACATGCATCCAGCCGTCCACATGATCCAAAAAAAAACATGATTAATCAGACCAGGCCACCTTCTTCCATTGCTTTATGGTCCAGTTCTGATGCTCACGTGCCCATTGTAGGCACTTTCGGTGGTGGACAGGGATCAGCATGGGCACTCTGACCGGTCAGTGCCTATGCAGCACCATATGCCGCAAGCTGCGATGCAATGTGTGGTCTGACACCTTTTTATCATGGCCAGCATTACGTTTTTCATCAATTTGTGCTTCAACAGCTCTTCTGTGGGATCAGAGCAGACAAGCTAGCCTTTGCTCCCCATGTGCATCAGTGAGCCTTGGGCGCCAATGACCGTGTCGCCGGTTCACCGTTTCCCTTCCATACCACTGCATACCAGGAACACCCCACAAGACCTGCTATTTTGGAGATGCTCTGACCAAGTCTTCTTTCCATCACAATTTGGCCCTTGTCAAAGTCGCTCAGATCCTTAAGCTTGCCCATTTTTCCTGCTTCAAACATGTGAAATTCAAGAACTGAGTGTTCACTTGCTGCCTAATATATGCAACCCCTTGACAGGTTCCATTGTAATAAATTTGATTAACTTCACCTGTCAGTGGTTTTAATGTTGTGACTGATCATTTTATACTCAGTAAGCCAAAAAGTGTAGAAGAACTTGAAGTAATAACTGCAAATATATAGACAGTCTTCTCTAGCACTCTTGATAGTGTCACCCCCTGCAATTAAAGAAAAAAGCCCTGCACCATGGTACAGTGATCACACTCATGCTCTTAGGAGAGCAGCTCCGAAAATGGAGCACAAGTGGAAGAATACAAAATTAGAGATAATTTGCGGTACGTGGAAGGATAGTGTCTGTAGCTTCAGACAGGAACTAAAAGCTGCCAGGTCAGCATATTCAAGCAAACTCATAAACAATAACCACAACAATCCTAGGTGTTTATTCAGTACTGTGGCTAAATTGGTTAGGAATAAAGCCTCGACTGAACCAGATATTCAGTCGCAGCACAATATTAATGATTTCATGAATTTCTTTGCTGATAAAATTGAAATAATCAGAAATAAATTTGGAATTATGCAAACATCTTTAACAGTACCTCAGAAAACAGTGTCTCGTAATTTTCCTCATGAGCTACTTTAATCCTTCGCTGTCATAGGTCTTGAAGAGCTAACAAAAAAGCCACAACATGTATGTTAGATCCAATACCAACTAAGCTCTTAAATGAGGTATTCCCTGTAATCTCAGAACCTCTTCTTAATATTATTAACTCCTTGTTATATTTAGGACATGTCCCAATAAACTTTAAAATGGTAGTTATCAAAACGCTTATTAAGAAGCCACAGCTTGATCTTGGAGAATTGGCTAACTATAGATTGATTTCAAATCTACTCTTTATGTAGAAAATACTAGAAAATGTATTTCTCTTCTAGTGCTTTTAGGTCTTAATGCTGCCTTCGACACCATAGATCATGACATTCTCTTGAATAGGCTTGAGAATTATGTTGGCATTTGTGGACTTGCATTAGCATGGTTTAGGTACTGTTTAGCAGACCGCTACCATCTGTGTAAATGAGGAATTGTCAAATCAAACTAAAGTTATGTCTGGAGTGCCACAGGGATCAGTTTTCTGGCCTTTGCTTTTCTCCTTATATATACTTCCCCTGGGAGATATTATCAGGAATAGTGGAATAAGTTTCCTCTGTTATGCTTACAACATACAAGTTTATATTTCTTCGAAACCAGATGAAATTTCACAAATGTCCAAATTAGTTAATGAGTTCATGACCTCAAGACTAGATTATTGTTATTCATTACTGGGAGGATGTCCAGCAAGTTCAATAAATATACTTCAATTGGTTCAATATGCAGCATCCAGAGTGCTGACTAGAACCAAGAAATATGATCCTATTAGCCCCACTTTATTATTGTTACATTGGCTACCTGTTAAATTTCATATTAATTTTAAAATTGTGTTAACTAGGTAGAATGCTTTAAATGGTCTAGCTCTGTAGTACTTAAGTTACCTTCTACCATGCTATATTCCATCACGTTCATTACAATTACAAAATTCTAGCCTGAGGAGGTATATCCTTTTCCTATTTGGCTCCTAAACTATGGAATAGTCTCCCTAACACAGTTGGGGTGCAGATCCACTCACTCAGATTAAGTCTAGACTAAATATTCATCTATTTAGCCAGGCATACACCTAATTTATCCATCAACTCACAATTAGGCTGCTTTTGTTAGCTCTGCCGGAACCAGAAACATTTATCATGATCTATAACTCTAAATTGAATGGCATCTATGCTAATATTATTCTATTTGTTTCCATGTCTCAACCTTCATGAACTGTCGGATTCATATGAGTGTCTCTGAGTGATGACAACTAATTGCAGCCGATGCCAGCCAGACATCACTTCAGTCTGTAACGATGGACTTCAGGGGATGAGCTGATGCCAACTCCAACCATAAGACATGGGATACTTCATATGCCACTGCCTGAACCTTGGATTTAGGATAGACCTCAATGAAATGACCTGCCTGTTGAACTGCGATGCTATTTGTCTATTGATGGGCTACACTCTTGAAATGAAATACATAAACTATCAATGAATTGCCAACAAAAGCCTTCATCAGCCAACTAACAAAGGACAATGCATCTATGTGAACTTCTGCAGATAATCCAGGATGAACTTCTAAGACATTAGTCATTAATCTTACAGTTCATATAAAATATTTGTTTAAACACTGGCCTTCAACACTTATTTAGTTGAAACCATGACTTGTACTGCTCATAAATAAGTAATATTGGCATTATATTCATGATGTTAGTCAGAGGGGAACTGGCCCCCACAGTGAGTCTGGTTTCTTCCAAAGTTATGTTTCTCCATTAACCAACATCTTATGGAGTTTTGTGTTCCTTGCTACAGTCAACTTCAGATTGCTCACTGGGGTTCTAAATACAATTATTATTTATATACACAATTTACAATCATAGTTAATCAAACTACACAATGATGGCTCTAAGACATTATAGATATTACAGTTGCATTTTTTGTTAATGCATGATTTTCTGTAAAGGATGAAACTGTGTGTTTTGAAATGCTCTATACAAATAAAAATGTCTTGACTTGACAGTAAATGATGCCCAAGATATCAAAACATAATAAAATATCTGCTAGATACTGTCTACCATGGTACATTTTGATGTATTTAGATTACCGTACTGTTTTGGAGTTATTAGGAAGTGTTTTCTTTGCATTTAGAGATGCCAGATATTACTTATTTATTATTTATTAATTTCTATTAAAACAATTATAATAGGAACATAGCATTCAACAACACTTGCCACAGGGAATACAGATATCTGACTGCTACAGGTTACTATAGTGTCTGCGGAGGTACTAACTCAACTAGGTCAGCCTAGAATAGAATTTTATGAAATATGTAACAGATAAAAATAAATAAATAAAGAAACAAGACTTAATTAGAGATGTTTTTTTTTTACCACAACATTTAAGTATGTGGAAATTTCACTTTCAGTGTCATTTTTGTCCTGATCCATTTTTTAAAATCGAAATGTGTTTTCTGTGAACTCTTCTGCTCTCTTAGATTCTTTACGACTCACGATTCTGGAGTCAGATTCTGGTGCTAAAACGGAGCGTTCCAAATCCTTCGATGAGGGTTTGGATAACTACAGAGAAGAGGGAAGAGGGTACGTTTACAGTCCCTTAAAGCTACAGGATATGATATATGATGCATAACAGCAATACTTTGCCCACATGGTTGAAGAGGCAGTTAAATGTCATTGTTAATGTGCTGCCTCGGGCACTAAATGACCTCTGTGTGCTTATTGTCTGTACAGCAGGTCCATTAAACACACCCATGGATTCAGGGGGCTTAGAAAGGTGAGTGAGACTTTAGTCATAGAGATAATAAATGACTGTAACTCTCCAATTAACTGCATAGTGCAGGGTTCAGCAACCTTTTTTACATTTAGTGCCATTTTTTATTTTCCTGGTCAATATCTGTGCCTGATGCCCATTCGTGCATCTCAAGCCGATCAACTATTTAGCCCTTTTTGAAGATTCGCACCTACAAAATCCTAAAACTTTATTTCCAGGTTTCAATTATATTTGGAATAGACTCACAATTGTTAAACCCACAATGTGGAATTGTGTTTTCTGACCATGGTTTTTAGGAGGGTGCACCTGTTTGCTGGATTGGAAATCTCAAGGAGAAATAGTGGTGTTTTTCTTATTACATCATGTGTTGTTCTGAAAGCAAAAAGAAACGAATGAAACACTGAATGTAGGCTGTCATCCACGCAGACTGACTGAAGCAAAATGGGTGCATTTACTCGCACGAAGCGCTGCCGTCTCATGATGTGTGAATGGCTTTCACGTCTCGTCACACTTTAATAGTATTTAGCCTCTCATTCTGCTGATAAAAACACGCTGCATAATCATGAGGAAGGATTAAAGAAAGATGTAGATTGGAATGCTGGTGCGGAATTTATATAAATAAAAAAGTCTACTCCTCTCTCTCTGTTGCTGTAGTGCCAGTGATTACCCCTCTGCCTGCCAATGCTGGCACGTGTGCAATAGGTTGCCGACCCCTGACATAGTGATTAGTACAGCAATACAGCCATCTTAGCAAACATTTGTGAAATAAACTCAGAAGAAATGAGCAGAAATATATGTACTGTAGAATGCAAAAGTAATAAATACTGATTATTTCACAGGCAGAAAACAAAGTGGAATTTAGTTATGCTTGCAAATATCTGGTTTGCTTGCTCTTAATAAAATTAATATGATTAACGCAACTCTGAATATCTTTAAAAGATTTGAATCCACAAACTTGTGAAATTCATGTGCCGTCTGATGTTGAAGTACCAAACTGAGAACATATCTAATAGGGTTTTCAGTCACGGTTGTCAAGCAGGATGAATTGTGCATCATGCTGATAATTGAATGAATAAATCCCTATATGGTGTGTTTAGGCTGTTGATAAGTCCTCTGAGGACTCTGGCTCCAGAAGAAACTCTACTTCAGACATCTTCACTGATGCCACAAAGGAGGGTCCGCTTCATTTCAAGCAGATCAACTCAGATAAGGGCAAGGTACAATACCACAAAACACCACGATTCACATTTAGACATTCATGTGTTGTATTGTTCTGGGGTCCCAGAATGAAAGGGTCTTCAGTGCAAACAGCTCTATAGTGTTGTAAGAGATATTACAGCCAACAGTGTTTGGCTTATACAATGCAACATACTGTAAAAGTGTTGCAATATAGGACAAAATAAGTAGAAGCTTTCAGAAACATTTCATGTCTCATAAAGAAGTGCCAGATGTTTTGGCTTATGCTGTACTTTACTCCATTTTCAAAGTATACTTTGGCTTTGAAGCGAATGCTTAGCGTCTACATACAGTGATTGTGCGTGCATACACTGGCAGTTGGCTCATCCTGCTATGATGGTTATGATACACTGAACTATTGTCTACAAGAATTTAGACCCATAAAGATGTCTTTATATTCCTTCAGACTTGAGTTATACAAATGCAGGTATCTTCTGAGCTCCTCACACAAGCGCACTTGACGTGCATATCTACTGTTGTTGTTTCTAAATTCGTCTCCTGATGTGTACTGGTGTTTACATCTTCTAGCGCTACTTCTTGACAGCAACGCCTTTATTGTGAGTGTTACCACCTTGTGGAGTCACTAATTATTGCAAATTTCCAGGCACATGTGCATTCTGTGCATTCAAAGATGTGTGGTTAGAAAAATCAGCCTTACACGTTCAGTGCTTGAGCACACAACTGATGACGAAATTTGCATCAAGTGTCCTGTATGCAGATGCCTAGCATTTGTGTCTAGCCAAAGTATACATTGGGCTTTAAGCTGCATCCCAATTCACATCCTTCAACAACACATTTTAAAGTATGTACTCTAATTACTTATTGGGACATTACACCATTGTTGAGATATGCTAGGTCAATGTCTTGATACTCTAGATCCCTTTGCTACTTTACAATTGGTAAGCATTAGTGCAGTAAATGCTGTAACAGCTTCTGCATTGTATTCTTCACTATTTTCTACAACTGGAAAAGTCGGAGGAAAACCTTTACAAACAGGTTTGTTCACCATTTAGAATACCTGAATTTGAATTGAGGTATCAAATAGGATGTAGAATTGCAATTTGAAATTAAGTAAGTTGATTTCAAATAGAATTAAATTAGAAGAAATTCATAACCATTGTTAAGTTTCCCAAACTTCCTGTGGGGAGTGGCCAGTTCAGTTGGAATACCAACCTATCAATTGAAAGGAAGCTAATTATGAAAATTAGAATTTTGCCCAACTCAAGCACAGGTGGTTGTGGGTCATATTAGTAAAAAAAAAAGTATAATAAAAATACATGCAATAATGCACGCTTCGAAAAACCCTCTAAAATGTACGCCACGCGATCACCTTTTTGCATCGTATTTTCAACACATTATGCTTTGGGACGCACTAATGATAATCCACATACTTGTGTAGTACAGGTAGTATGCAAAATGGGATGCATAATATTGGTATAATGTACAAGATGAGGTATTCTAAATAAATAGTGCCTTAAGAATTCTATTTTCTGTTTCTCCTGAAGCGTGTTGGCAGTGGCATGCGGCCATGGAAACTGATCTATGCTGTGCTTCGTGGCCACTGCCTCTATCTGTACAAAGACAAGAGGGACAACTCTCAAACTGAAGACGAGCCTCTGCCAATCAGCATCAAAGCCTGTTTGATTGACATCTCCTACAGCGACACAAAGCGGAAGAACGTGCTCCGGCTGACCACGTCAGACTACGAGTACCTGTTCCAGGCAGAAGACCGCGAAGAAATGCTGTCCTGGATCCGAGTCATTCAGGAGAACAGTAACTTAGACGAAGAGGTGATTGATCAGCAATCATACAACGTTGGTGGAATGACTCACTCTCTGTCTTCAAAAACGACTTAAAACGGATCTTTTCCATGAGCACTTAAGCAGTCACAAAAAATATATGTATATAATTCTTGTTGCACTTTAATCTGTTTTGAATGCTATTCTGATGATAGTGAAACTTTGTAGTATGGCACTTTTCGTCCACTGTCTCCTTAAGATGATTCGCTGATGTTTTCCTCTTTTGTAAGTCGCATCTGCCAAATTAATATATGTAAATGTAAATCACCACAATTACACAACGATCACACTTTTTCATCAAAAACAGTTTTGTTTTATTTAGCAAGCACACATTGCGCAGATACATCCTTTCATTCATTAACTAAATCTGAAAATGAACAGTAAAGCCATGAAATACCCATCATTCGAAAGCATAGAGGAATGATCCAGGTTTAAAACAATTTAAGATCATTGTATAACATCTGTGACATACTGATGATTACCAAAGAAAGTAATTTAGACATCCCACATATCCCAGCTCTGAGTATCTGAAAATTAGACAAACAGACTAAAGGTACATGAGTGTTTGCTTAATGTCGTAAATGAGGAAATTTTCTACAAGCCCATGAAGCATCTCATATACGATTGACGTTATCGAAACAAAAAAATACGAGTTTATTATAAGTATAGAAATAATATTTCAATAAATATTTATTTATTAATTTTCTGATATATGCAAAAATAAGTAGTTTGAGTGTGTGGACAGAGCTTTTTAGCCACGTTTATTTGCCATTATTCTCTGACTGGTGGATCTTTCTCTTGAGGATTATGGGTGGTGTAGTTCTTTACCGGGAAAAATGTTTAACATGGACTGATAGTTTCAACAGAAGCGTATACCATTGATTAACAACCTTGGAGCTTATAATAGGTTTATAAGTTATTGTTAATAAACAATTCTGCCAATGGAAAAAAATAATGAATTGTATTTTTACATCCAGAACCCCACTGTTGCGCTCAATACAAATGTGTCGAAAGTGTAGCCAAAAGCATAAGCAGAAATTATTTTCTGCTGTAACTGACCACATGCCACTGATCCTGTCCATAGAGCTTAACTTTAATTGAACCTGACGCATTCCTTCGTATTATAGTAATATTGGAAAGTCTATTCCAGGCCTAGGACCTGACATTGATATGGTGGTGATGTTTTGGGCCTTCCTATGTCACATGAAAAAAAAAAAAACTATTTAAAGCCTTTCTTACAATAGGTAAACACCACCTCAGGGCTTTTCTTGAAAGGAAACACTAACTCGTCAGGAAAATCACATGACATGTACATTATAGCATGTCTCGTGTCTTCTGACAGAAGCCCTCTGGTGTGTACATTACATCTGCTCATCTGACACCATCTCTCTTTCCTTCTTTCCTTGTGTAGAACGCCACTGTTACAAGCACAGACCTCATCAACCGGAAAATAAAGGAGTACAACACTCTGATGAGGTAAGCAGGAAACAGGAAGAGTTCCCATCAATTGGAGTTCACTAGTGTAGTTCTAGAGATTGACTTTGAGTTTTTGTTGCAGTCCGCCCAGCAGTAAGACCGAACCGTCTCCGAAGGCTTCGCGTCAGTCCCTGAGCATCAGACAGACGTTGTTAGGTGGTAAAGGTGAGAGTAAAGCCACAAGTCCCCACTCACCAGACAAGAACCATGACCGGAAAGCCATGCATAAAGGTAGCAGCACATTACATCACCATCACCAATGGGAAGTCTGGCATGAAATCAATGTGTCCTTACATTGACGTGTTCTCATTATGGTTGTTTGTACATAGATGAAACAAGTCCACCCAAGGATAAGGGCACATGGAGGAAGGGCATCCCTGGACTGATGAGAAAGCCATTTGAAAAGAAACATTCTCAAGGAGTCACGTTTGGAGTAAGACTAGATGACTGTCCTCCAGCTCAGACCAACAGAGTAAGAACGTCCTCTCTCACGTTTCCTCTTTCTAGAACTGTTTTAGTTTGACAGTGCTGGTATAAATATCGTCCTGTGAGCTCTCCCTAGAACTAATGCTTTTCAGTTTTTGAGTGCTGTTTAAATGGTTGTTGGTTTGTATATGTTTTTGTTTTTTTTTGCTCTTTGAATACATTTGAGTGTACACAATTTAATCATTAATTAAAAAACAAGGGTTGCAAATATTTAATCCTATTTCTTTTTATTTATATTATTTTTTGAGTCATACAAATGTCAATATGTTTTCTTAGCATTACTTCTTTTAACCTTCTTTTCATAAAAATGTAATAAAAAGGGGTCCTCTCTGTTTTATGTTTTTTATGTCACGTGACATAATGGTTACACCAGTTGACTTTAATGGACACAAAGTTTTTCACATATTAATGATATTTAAATTATTATTCACTACTTGTTTATTTTAAACAAGTAATTATACAAGATCATTCCAAAATAAATAAATTGTCAATATTATTATAATTTTGTTTTCAAGAATTTCAGCTTTTAATGAGACTTTTATTTATTTATTTATTTTGTGCAGGTACACCAATAAGACATTTTTGACTTTCAGCTCCAGATAAAATATCCAAATGACTTTAAACTCAGAAAATGAAAACATGTTCATCATAGCACATTATGCATTTAAGTAACTGTTGGGTAACATTTTACAATAATGTTCCATTTGTTTACATAAGATATTAACATTAGTTAACATGAACTAACAATTATAGTTTTATTAACTAACATCAAGAAAGGCATGAATTTGCTGTAAGAAATTATTAGGAATATTTTGGATCTAATCGCGATCTCCAATTCCCCTGTCCCGTCTTTCTAATGTTCGTGCCCAGAAAAGAGGCCATATACAGATGTTCCAGCCGTGATTACGTTACGGTTGACCTTGTTGGACAGGTGTGACCTTAATCAGATCACAGAAATAAGTATGCGGAACATGATAAGGAGGAAGAGAAAATGGTCAGCAGTTGCTAAATATATTGACTCACTACCGTGCGCACTGCAGCCTGCATCTGGGGTCAACTGAACAAACATGGAAGGCCAGAAACACATACACAGAGCAGAACAGCATGTACAATTTCATATTTCTCACAGAAATGTATTGTTAATTGTTAGTTCATGATACCTAATGCATTAACTAATGTTAACCAATGGTACATTATTGTAAGGTGTTACCAACTATTTTTGTGTGAATTGCATTTTTAATGTATTTTTGAATAATTTAATTGATCCAGACAAAAAAGAAAAATGAAAAATGAAGTGTTATGTCATTGCCCCTTAATCTTACTGTGTACTCAACCTCTTGGTTAAAGAGATAGTTCACCCAAAAATGAAAATTCTGCCATAATTTACCAACCTTTGTCATTTCAAACCTATGACTTACTTTCTTCCGTGGAACACAAAAGGAGATGGTGGGTAGAATACTAGCCTTGTTTGAGAGTCACTATTCACTTTTATTGGATCTGTGTAAAGTATTCTAATAAAATGTTCCTTGGGAACAAAGTCAATCATACAGGTTTGTAACAACACGAGGGGGAGTGAATGATGAAAGACTTTCATTTTTGCAGTAGGTGAACTATGCCTTGAAGGTATACGTTATAGTAATTACATTTGAAAACGGTTCAGTTTTTCTTACTTCTGTGACTTGTTTTGCATCTCAAGAATCCGAGTGTTGATTGTGGACACTTGTCACTAATGTGGCTTGCAGTTTTCTTGGCTCACTGAAGGGGTTTATATTGGTTTGCAGTTAGCTGACTGAGCTGTGTGTGTTTGTGTTTCAGTTTGTTCCTCTGATAGTGGAAGTGTGCTGTAAGCTGGTGGAAGAACGAGGACTGGAATACACAGGCATTTACAGAGTGCCAGGAAATAACTCTGCCATCTCTATCATGCAGGAAGAGCTCAATAACAAGGGCATGGGTGACATTGATATTCAGGATGATGTGAGTGCACTTCCTGTATTCTCTCTCTCCTACATAAACACTCCAATTCAAAGCCTGTAATAATATTCTCTATTCTTGGACAGAAATGGAAGGACTTAAATGTGATCAGCAGTTTACTCAAATCCTTCTTCAGGAAACTTCCCGAACCTCTCTTCACTGATGGTAAAAGTCCTTTTGGAATTCCCTTGCCTGAGTCTCTCTGTGACTCATATTTGATGTATTTATGTAGCCATCTAGTGTCTGTGAGTGAAATAGACTCCCAATATCATTAGCCGACTTGGCTGAAATACTTGTCCACTTTTATCTGGCTCGCTGTAGACAGGTATGCAGACTTTATTGATGGCAACAGAATAGAGGATCCTGTGGAGAGACTCAAAGTGCTCAAGAGACTGGTAAGCAACTCTTTACCTCATATGACATATTTTGTATGTATTGTTAACAATCTCACTGAATGTTAATCAGCCCTGAATAAACCTCTGATTTCTCAGCTTCACGAGTTGCCTGATCATCATTACGAAACACTGAAGTTCCTCTCCGCACATCTCAAGACTGTAGCTGAAAACTCGGAAAAGAACAAGGTAAAGCATTTTAAGAAATCCTAGGGGACATACACACAGGATGTGTTCTTATGAAATGCAATAGAATGGACAGATGTTGCCAGATTCTTAGTGACAGGGATACAAATATATTCTTACCATTGTTTTTACAAAACACGATGTTGGAGTTTCTTGAGAATATTCCATGCAACTCTTCCATGATATAACCCTCCTCTGACATTGTTGCAAACAGATGTTGCTACTGTAAACATTAAATATGCTTAAGATGATTGTCTCGCCCACAGCTTCTTCTGATTGCTCCTCTGTTGTAAAACTGACTGCATAACAAAATATTGACTATTATAACTTGACTGTTTTAAAACCACAACGCTCATGGCGTAAGACACTGAATAAACAGCATGTTGAGGTGCATCACCCAAAGACCAACAGGGTCAATGACATGACACTCATTTTTTGTCTATTAAGTTATTTAAAAATACATAAAAAATGCAATTCATACAAAATAATTACTTGAATACATCCCTATTATAAAGAAATACTTTCAATTTCTGAGTTCAAAGTAATTTTTATATTATTGGGGTGCTAAAAGTCACAAATGTCTTCGTGGTGTAACGGTCTGGAGAAAATATGTCTCATTAAAAGCTGAAATCCCTGAAAAAGAATTTTTTTTGAATAATGTTTTTTAATTATTTCCTAAAAATAACTTGGTTTAAAATATTGTTCATGTTTGAAAACCTTTGTCCAGCAAAACAAAGTCAGGTGGTGTAACCAACATGCAGAAAGCCATTCTGTTTGTCATTAAAAAATAAATATATATATATATATATATATATATACTTTTTTTCTTTTTCAAAATGTATTGAACCAAGATGGTCACAAATATTACATTTCTATGAACTTGACAAATGCATTTGAAACTGGTTTCTTATAATATTTGTCATTTTTACCAACTAGGACCAAATTTGTCATTGACGCAACAATTAAAATATAGTGCAGCCAGAACACAATAATATGCCCTGTGTGTACACTGTCTCATGTACGGTAAAAAGGATGATTATGCCTAGGTATTACTGAGATTAAGCCTTCTCATCTCATTCTCACTTATTTGTCAAATGTGTCAGATGGAGCCTCGGAATCTGGCCATTGTGTTCGGACCAACACTGGTGAGGACATCTGAAGACAACATGACTCACATGGTGACACACATGCCAGATCAGTACAAGATTGTGGAAACTCTCATTCAGCATGTGAGTCATTAATTCTCATTTCAGAGCAAGCACCTCTTAAAATGGTCTTGTTTGTGGGCATCTGTGAAATATTTAAAGGATTCTGAATGCAGTCTGGTTTTCTCTTGCAGTATGACTGGTTCTTCACGGAGGAGGGCGATAATGAGCCTACGGTGTGTATTAACACAAATGCTTGCTTTCTTTCTGTCTTATTTGCAACTTGTTGAGAACGAAAGGTGTGCTATTACTTTTCTAAAAAAAAAAAAGAAATACGGTTTTGGAAATGGAATAAACCTAAAATGAGGCAGGCAGAATAATTCAGAATAATTACATTTGCAACCTTTTGCTCTTAACATAATTTGTAATGAAAATATTTACATTAAATGACAAAAGCATGCAAAATAGAAGCATTTTTACTAGAAGGTCCAACTGTATATTTAGCAGAAAAAAAAGAAATGGTTAACACATAAGATGTATCCCAAGTGGCACACTTCTGCACAATTCTGCATCATGTTGTAGTGTGAGAAGTACGTTTACACTGACAATGCAGCAAAAAGAAGTGTACTTTTCAACCATGGTATGTTGGACACTTCATGCAATCAGAACACATGGCTTGCCGTAAATAGCGGAAGGGGCGGAGTTACCTGCTGCTTGTCTGAAAAAACAGTTGTAAATAATGAAGAATGTAGCAGCTAGCAAAACTTCAATGGATACAGCACCTTACAATTGTGAGTTGAATGCTTTACCATTACATCAGGCTGTGTGAATATGTACGTTGTTTGAGATGCAAGTGTTGAAATTAGGTGCGCTAATGCGCTAAAGCTAGCAGTAACAAATCACCTGTGTTTGAAACGTCACTTCCATCAGCTGTTAAATAGCGAATGCTTCCGTGTAGCAAACAAACATTAAGTGTTCCATTTGGGAAGATACTACACATACTCTACTAAACTTTAGAAGCGTTTATTTAATCTTGTGGATGTTCCATGTTTTGTTCACAGCTCATACTGAATGAAAACGGACAGTTTATGTAATGTGAGTTGTTCTGATTTTTAAAACAACTGTTAAATAAAAAACTGAACAGGAAAAAATAGAGATTAATAACATAATTTTGAAGAAACTGAAAAAAAAAAATGGAATTGGAGGTCAAGATGCATCGTGAATCGTTTTATAATCAAATCGTTACCTTTTGAATCGTAATCGAATCACTTGGTAACAGGCTGCTGAGGGCACTAAATGCAATAAGATTTGCATTTCTTATTTCCAAATATTTCATCCTCAAAGTACTAAAATAATCATTTAGACACATCAGAATCAATAAATGCTGTGCGATTCCCATCTCTTGACATAGAACAGTAGACAACCACCAAGCAACCATCTAGAACACCCTAGCAACCACTCAGAACAACTTGCAAGTTTTGCATGGACAAGTACCTCTCATTTGCCTCAGAAAATGTAAAAATCAAGTTTCTTTCTCTCTTTTTTGAGCTTGTTCGATCTTCCCTTCATTACTTTGTCCAAAACATTGCAATGCTTATTGAATGTTTTCCCTGCTCCTCCACTTAGACTACGGTGCAGGAAGAAAGTGCTGTGGAGTCTCAGCCTGTGCCAAACATCGACCACCTACTGACCAACATCGGCCGGACATGCACCTCTCCTGGGGAAGTGTCAGGTAACATGTGCCCTGGGTTGAAACCCCTCTGGGACGGGTTCACCTTTTACACCCTCCTCCAAAGTATATATGTATATATGTCTTCTAGCACATCTTGTCAGGTGAGCTAAATCAAAACACCTGCGATAATGTTACAACTTTATGTAATGTTTAAAAATCTTTGAACTAGTCATTACAGAAACTTGTTTTCCCAACACGCAAGCTGTGCTATGGCCTAATTACAATGCCTTTGCGAGGTTGTGAGGCAAGACGTTTTTGCTTACAGTAGCTTGCTTAGTGCCTCTTTGAATTGTTTTGTTTTGATTTTTAATATCCATCCTTTGATACCTGATTTTATTTCAGCTTTCTGTATTTTTCTGTCGACTGTTCAGACAGTTTGTCTTTGTCCCCTTTGTTTTGCCCATTTTCCTATGTTTAGTGTGGCCATCTCTTTTTCTCTGTGTTCAAACTCCACATGGCCATCTCTATAATTCTGTCAACAGTTGCACTTACATGACACGTTCTTCCTCAAAGAGAGAACAAATTTGGCTAATGCCAAAGCGCAGAACATCGCTTGCAAACCTCTGATCCCTCTGTCCCTTAGCGCCCCTCTGTTGCGTGTCCTAAAGGCTTTCCCAGCATTCACACATACTGATCTTGACACAGGTCAAGTGGGCGGAGTCTATCACACCTTGATGTCACTGATGGACTCAACAGTGTCCGTGATGGGCAGCTGGAACTGTAGGAAGAGGGAGGACTGTTGCCCGCAGTGTAGCTGCCTAGTCTGCAGACACCCTCGCATTTTATGACGGGGCCACAAAAAAGCTCAAATAGAAAGTGTTGGGTTCTGTGGGGGCACAGGTGGTTGAGAGTGTACCTGGCCTTGAGCAGTGCTGCTGTCTCAAAAGCTCTCCGCCATCTCTCGCCCCCATCTCTCTCTCTCTCTCTCTCTCTCGCTCTCTCTGAATGCTGGCCAAATGGAGAGATAGTATGGTAATGCTACTCGGCTCTGAATATCACTCGGCCATACCATTTGTCATCACCAAGGGGTGTGCAGGGGGGCTTGGCTCGACACGGAAGAAATAACCCTTCAAAATCATTAGTTGTTGCTATAGAAAATGCAATGGGAGCAAAGAGAGCTGTGATTTAATTCTGTAGCTTTTCCTCGCTGGCATCCTGATCTCCCAGTGTCATCTTTTCTGTGTAACTAGCCCCTCTCTGACCCCTGTCACATCTGACCTTGGTTCATGCCTTGAGTGTCTCATCTTCACTGTTGTCACAACACCACACACCATATTAGCTTCAGCTCGGTCATTAAGCATCCAAACCTTTCAGTCTGTAACAGTGTTTCTCAACTGGTGGGTCACAGGTCCATATGACTGGGTCATGGACAGCAGGAAAGAACAATGCCATGGTTCCCCCACTTAAAGACTGGCTGACTCTACTACCTAATAAATAATGGACATGAAATGCTGGTTTTGGTTGACATTATGTTATTATGCAAGAAGAATGAAAGTGTGATGTCTCCAGAAACTGCTCAATTGAATCTCAGATTTCCATATAAATTAATGGACAAAAAATATATTATTTCCAGTTGTGCGATCGTTAGTCAAAAATATCAGACTGCTGGATTGAGCGATTTATGAATGGTTAATTGAGTATTCTAGAGAGCTGTGTAATAAGTGATAAGACAAAAGAAAATCAAATAAAATTTTGAATAACATGCACCGATGAATTGTGCACAAGAGGACTTGGAACGTGCATTAAAAATGTGCAAAAAAAAAAAAAAGTAAACATGTTTTAATTCATGCTGGCTTTCAATATTATCATAGACTGTATAATTAATACCCAAGAAAGTTAGTCAATGACACTGAATGCATGGCACTCATCATCTCATGCCTACTCACTCGTCCTGTGTCATCTTCATGTTCCTTCATAACAAGGCTGCAGATAATAACATTATGTTTATTATATTCTCTTTTGCAACCACAAACATTCATTCACTAGACACATGTTGCCATATTGTCTGTGTTTGCTGGATCGTTGGTGTTTGCGTGAAATATTTCTCCCTACTGGTGATTTTGTATCTTGAGTGTAACAACAAAACAGTGCTCACTCATTTGTCTGCATGCATGTCTTATGATATGTATCTCTTCCTCTCCTTTTATTACCGTGTTCGCCACACTCTCGCCATCATGCAAAACTTTTCCTCATGGGTCTGATCTTCTCATCACCCTGTCTTTGGATATTCATGTGTTTGAGTTCATTAAAAAGACTTGTCCAAGTCGCTAACTGTATATCACATTTGTTTGCTCCACAGATTCACCAACCAGTGACTCTGCTAAATCTAAGGTGAGTTTGAGTTTCTTGACAGTGGCCGCTTCTCTAATAGGTCAGGTATAGTGGGTGAGTGTAGTCTTTGCACTAGGCTGATGCACTCCACCCCTCCCAAAGCAGCAACGGAGAGCCAGTTGCCATCTTGAAAAGATTCGACAGATGTATCAGAGACCATCATGTCATGCTTTTAACATGCGCAGCATTCAGTGTCACAAAATGAGATGTGCAGTATGCGTTTCTGTCTAGGGTTTGGAATCTATAAACTGATTAAATGTTTTTAACAAAAATACTGGTCGGTTCATGAGTCGGTTTTTGAATTTACATTTGACTCACTCGCTGAACAGCAAGTCATTACTTCCAGTTACAAATGAGTTGAAAAAAGCTGAGAACTGTTACTTGTTTACACTGATGTGCACAGAATGTGGGCTGCCCCATTCATTCACAAATGTAAAGGTGCCCATTTAAGCGGCGATGCCTTTAAGAGCACGGAGGTGCCTTTAAATGTGTAGAGATTTAAGCTGAGGTGTCTTCACTACAGCACGAAAGTTTTGTGAAACTTTAATCAGTTTTTCAATCATTACTGACTGGTTGTTCACTTGACAATACGCATTCTTTCGAGTTTTATTGTCTTAAAAGTTCAAATGTTTTACCGAAATTCATTGTGTGGTTTTTGTTTAGTATTCTTGTTAAATGACCTATAGACCTGTATACAAAAAGGGATAATATAGTATATGGTATCATATACTTAAGATCAATTATTTGATGCTTCCTCAGAAGTCAAAAGGGCGCTTTTCCTCCATTGGACTGAATGGTTCTCGTTGTGGAACTGTGCCGATCCATACCGATACATCCTTGTTTGCAAGTTTACCCTTTTTTACACTGTGGTGCTGCAAAATCAGGATTAAAATGGACTGACTAAGCAAGTGACCAATCATGAGTTGACACATCAATACAGGCATACTACCAGCACATTTTTTGTGTGTGTGTGTGTGTGTGTACATAGTTAGCTAACCATGCTGAGAAATCTGGGCCGGGAATGGTTTGTAATCGAACCGTACTGAACCTTGCTCAATAGGAAATGCTACTTGAACCAATACTGAACATCTTCAGAACCATTTGGACCAACAGTGGGAAAGTGCTTAAAGAATTGTTAAAGGAATCATTAAGGAACCAAAATTGTTAAGTGGAATCAGAATCGAGAACAGAATCTTTAAATTATTTTCAATTCCCATCCCTATTTCTTTCATCTGGCTACAGCTTTGCTTTGAATTGATTTTTCCATGTGGTGGTGCTGTTGGTGTTGCGGGTACTGCTTGTGCAATGTGGCTGTCCTGATTTGGAGCCCTGTAACTGTCTTTAATGTTTCTCTCCCTCCTAATGTTCAGTCCTTCAACCTCTGATTTGTGTTGCTTTCAGAGAAGCAGGTGGAGTACTCAGGGTTAACAACCCACAAATTCAGCGGTTAGGCTTTTTATTTCATGTTTTCTTGCTGCTAGGCCTTAATGCTTTGTGGCCTATGCCCTAGTTGGTTTACAAAGTTGTGTTGTTTTCTTTGTGTCTAAATCTGTCACTTTCTCTATCTCTGTCTTTCATTTGATTTATTAAGCAGGGCTCCTGGGGTTCAGGGAAGGACCAGTGCAGTCGCGAATTCCTGCAGCCACGAGTCTCCTCCATCTTTGCTGCAGCCAACCGCAAACGAAAGAAGCACAAGGAGAAGCTGCAACCCAGCAGTTCTGATGATGAACTTGATACCGTCTTCACCAAGAAAGAAAATCCAACACAAAAGCAGAATCACCAATGCCAGAAGGAAGTGGCAGACAGGTCACCTGCTGGACAGAAGAAGAATGGCATAGGTGACGAATCCACCCAAAAGAACAAGGAGCACAGGAACTCGTTCTTTATGAAGACCTCGCCTAAGCTCTCATGTTCACCCATTCTCAATCACCCTCCCAAATCGTCCCTCTCTGATCCTTTGTCACAGTTAGATAAGACCACCTCAGACTCTGGTACCATGAGCTCTGGAGCATCTGTACCCAGGACTTGGCCTCGGAAATGGGGCACAGCATCATCACCTGCCCCTGAGCTGTTACCACCTCCTGGAGAGGCTTCAGTGACTGCAGAAGTGAGCTCCATTACCTCGGACTACTCAACCACTTCTTCAACCACCTTCCTGATGGGAGTAGAGTCTGTCACAATGAGCCCAGAGGTGCAATCTGTGACTGAAAGCCGAGGTGGAGACGAAGCAGATGATGAGCGCAGTGAGCTCATTAGTGAGGGGCGGCCAATGGAAACTGACAGTGAGGGTGATTTCCCTATGTTCAGCCCTGCCAATGCTTCCCGAGACATCCCAAACATAATGTCAACCACAGCGGATGATGGCAGCATCTCACCAAAACTGGACAGCCGTCGCTTACTACCCACCCATAAGCTCATAGACTGTGACGCTCTATCCAGGAGGCAGTCGCTGCAACAAAAGACAGACAGCGATTCATCTGTGGAAGCAGGGGTAGGTAGCGAGAATCAAGGGGTCAACAAGAATGAATCAACCCGACTATCTCGAGTTCTGGAGGTGATGAAAAGAGGCCGTTCAACTGGCAGTCTCAGTAGCTCATTCCGCACTGAATCGGACCATGTTGATCCAGCTTGGCATCTTAAACTCACAGAGAGACTCAAGTTCCGTCTGCGCTCCTCTGCTGATGACATGCTTGGGGTTGGCATGCAGAAGTCCCGCTCTACGGAAACCCGTGGTAAGAAAAAGGGTATACGACGGCGGCATACTATGGGTGGCCAGCAGGACTTTGCTGAACTTGATGTCATTCATGACTGGAGGGAACAGGGCGGGGTGGACCAAGGTGCTGAACTGTCTGCTGTGGATCGCCTCAAATCCAAGTGCGATTCTCAGGAATTATCTTTCCGGGAATGGATTGCTCATGAGCACCGTCGGGCTGGGGGTTCCCAGGCCAGTTTGGAGCCGGCTAGTCAGGTTGATCGAGTGGCGGCAGAAACAAGAGTGACTCAAGCAGAGGGTGCAGAGCGGCTGACTCTCTCTGCCTCTTCATGTACGCAGTCCAGCTCTGAGCAAGTAAATGGTGGTGCTTCAAAGGGCAAATCCAGAAACAGCCCAAATTTAGGGGCTGATCCTCATCCACAGAAACTTTCAGGAGCCCAAGTAGTGCGCTCTCGATTCTACCAATATCTTTGAAAGAAAAGATGCATTTGCATGTGTGAAAACTGTCATAATGTATGTCTAAGCGAATGAATGTACTTAGAACTAAGGTGAATCCACCTTTATTTTGCGAAAGTATACTATACTTTTTTTTACAAAGTATATATAAATATGAATATATATTATAAATATAAATTGTATATATCTATATGTATTGGCTAATAAGAAAAGTAACTGGAGTCATTTAAAAAAAATTGTTCCTCTTCGCATTTGGATCAATAATGGAGCTCTTCTCTTGAAAAGCTTGTAATATGTGAATGACGATGAAGTGGCCTGTTATTCAGAGGCTGTAAAAAATTAAGATTTATCAACTGCCTCCGCTGCTGCTACAGCATAAATCTTGGACAGAAATGCATTTGTGAAACTGTTACTGAAGGATATGAATATAAAAAGGCACGATAGTAAAAACAAAACTCTTCCTAATATTTCTCATATGAAAATGTAATATGCTTGCTGTTATATTGACTAACACAATAGCTTGTTCCATTTTTCATCTGGAAAGAAGTGTAAATAATTTCTGTTTTTGTAGTATATTTTTTATTATAAAGGTGAGCCCTGATAGGGGCAGTTTTCTGTGCTGTGTGCTGTGGAAATCTCTTTTACAGTGCATCATAACGGCCAGATGTAAACTTGGAAGTAAAAGAATGAAATCTTTTTATATTTCTTTAGGTGTGTGAAAGTAAGTGTTATACTGAAATTGCCAGAGCCTAAATATCTGTAGCAGTACCAGGTTTACTGGCACTGTCATGGAAAACCCTTTGAATGCAAAGTACGAACTAACAGCAAATAAGTTGTCAAATCACAAGGAATTCTGTTTCCTCACAATAAAGTGCCTCTCAGTTGGTTTTGGTGACAGGAGAGTTGCTATTTTGTTAATTCTGTTGTTTGTGTTAATATGGAATATTGTGAATGACTGAATTTTATCATAGAAAAAAAAATAAAAAATAGTCTTTAATACAAAATTATGGAAAATGAGACCCAGAACTTCCATTGCTTCATCAGTCGTCTTAAGTCATCTCGTGCACTGTCACTGGATATGTCTTTACCCTGGTCTGTTATTGGGGCAAGAATTTAAATATGTATTTGATTTATATTATATTTTTTACTTTTGTCAGAATTCTTAGCTGACCAGTCTGCATAAAAAGTAATTAATCAGGAGAGTATGCATTCTATGTGCAGATTCCATCTGACCTCTGTATGCTTATGTGTGGATCCCAACTGCAAAGAAAAAAAAAACACTGGAAATAAATTATCTTCTTTGTCAGTCTCTTCTCATTGTCATTGATAGACTGATAGATTTGACCTTTTCAGGTGGACTGAAAAGTGTGTTCAATGTTGTTCATGTTCTGAACAGAAGAGGGCATTGTGCATAAGAGCCTCAAATAGAAAACTCACTGATCTATATATATATATAACTGGATTGCTCATGTCACAACATGTTAAGCTACTGTGCAGTCATCTTGGTATTCCCTAACATTCTGTATTCCTATGAGTGGGGAATCGTCTGTTTTGGTGAGTAATTTTTACCTATCCGGTCACATTTTTTTTTTAAGTGTACATATACGGCATCACAATGCACTCTTCCTAAATATGTAATTAATTATTTATTTGGACTATTTTTTTCCCCTGCTTATTCTAAATGTGAGCGTGTTATGTTACTCTTTATTGCAGCAGCATTACGTTCAGCGGTGCACGTGTTACTTCAATAGAAACAAGATAAAGAAACTGAGGTAAGATATCAGTAGACATTATCAAACATATGTTTTGCAGGCTTTAAAGTTTTTATTCTTAATACATAATTATGCTTTGTACGTGCATTGTGGTTATTTTCTGAGGTTAAATAAATATTAGGTATGCATCTAACGTTAATTTAGGAAAATAACCACAATGAATAACAGTATAACTCACCAAGTTAGCTTTTTTTGGTCAAGTTGAATATCTACTTCCAGATCAACACCGATTACATATGATGAATATAATGTGGGCTTGCATTAATTCTCCATGTGTGATTTGTACTTTTTGCAGTGCAGGCCCAGCTCACGGGCATCATTTCTGAAGTGATCAATTGGAATTGACGAGGAGCAGGGCTGGACTGGTATTCTTGCATACCGGGCATTTTCCCGGTGGGCCGACGCACTTTGGGGCCGATCAGGTTGGACTGGCCATCGGGAGAATCGAGCGTGCCGCTGTGTCACCCGTGATTAGCTAAAATGAGCCGCCGCGTTAGCGAACATGAGGTTGAGTAAATAGCTGTGTGTAAGGTCTTACGTAAGTTGGGTATAAAGGTCACACTAAGGTCTTCGTAACTACTAGTTAGTTTGTAACTAAGTCAGCTTAATTGGTTTGCACCACCTGTTCTTAAGACAAGATTTAACTAGTAAGTCGTAAAGTCACATAGTCGCATAATGTAACGTTTACCTGCATTGATCCAATAAACACCTTCATATTTGTACACAGAAGTGTTAAAAAGCCATGAACTTCAATTTGATTTCGTTACGGTTGATGTACAAACTTTGTTTGCTCACGTAACGGTCACTGCGGACATCACAAGAGCAGCTCTTCAGCTATTTTGATCATTCAAATATTATTTTAATTATTTAAAATGTTATACTTTTATATTTGACTGTCATTCATATGTTTTTGAAGCCTGAATAGGAAATCATACCCTTATTTTATTATATGAACCAAGCTAAATTTGTATAAATGACTTAGTGAGTGATGATAATTAATCGTCATATTCATGAAACACCTAAAACAGGCAATTAATCATCATAATCACAATTAATTGTCAGCCAAATTTCATAATCGTGACCCCTAATTTTCATTATTAGGTACCTACCTTGTGAATCGTTTTGTTAAAAATGTGTTTGAAATTTCAAAAAGTGACAACAGCTTGTATCATTATTAAAAATGCGATTTCATGATGTCATATAAAATGATAAAATTTTAAATTTGTACATTTTTAAAAAGCTAAAATTCTATTAAAATCTTAAGGGGAAATGTAAAAAAATTGCAATATAAAATATTGCGTGAATATATATGAAGTGTCCCCCCTCAGTTTGCTTAATATATTTGTTTTGTTATATTATGCTTACATGTTGTCAAAACTCTGGCTAAAAACAAAAATGTATTAGCCAATGACGCTTCTTTCTCCAACATGATCGTAGAGGGTTGATAGGGTCTACTTAAATGTACTAAAATTGCAAAATGCTGCATTTTAAATACTATTATTACATGCGGAT